>NW_011948420.1:3471576-3514076 GCF_000503995.2 Ceratosolen solmsi marchali
CAGGAATGCTGCGGCCTGTATAATCTACCTTTTCGTGCCACGGAAATACTTGGGATCAGTTTCTGTTTTTCCAAGGTCTACGAAAAGTAAGTCGAAAATTAGCAGGTGATCGGCGTTCTTCAAACTTGCATCAAATATTTGGACGAACGACAAATTTTAAGCGTCTTGTCAAATTAATGAGATTGAGACTCCCCAAGTATCACTCTGATTTAAATCTTATTATTTACCAAGTCTCGGATTTACCGCACAGGTTGCTCAATAAAAATAACCGTTTTTGTAACGAAATTTTCAGAGATTTATTATAAAAGCTGGCACATATCGTATGTTTCCTTTATATGTTTCCTAATGAGAACTTGAGACATTATTTTGTATGAAACATTAATTGATGCAATTTTGTTGTATATACATAGGCACATTCTCTACCGTATGTCTTGTTTCAAAGTTAATTATTTATCCATCCAGTGAATTAAGAATAAATTTAACATAAAATTCGATATCCGTAATGTCGGTGAGACGTTAAAAATACCAGAATGTTTTAGTCTTGCTATACATCGATACTTAACTCCGCGTAAATAGCACACCTACCATGTATTGTACTCTATACCTTTCTCTATTTATCCAGTCGGTTGTCGGGCATTCTCAACTTACCCACTCGTTATTAATAAAAAATAATGACGAGTTGCTCACTAAGGAATGAACGCATCGACTATTCTTTATTAATGAGACTCAGAGTGGATAAGCGCTGTGGTGGTATCGTTATTACAACAAGATGAAAAAACTTGAAAAAATGTCGATATAACGTAGCACTTATTATAATCTTACGATATATACGTGTGATAATATCTTGGATTGTGCGTAACAATGACGAAAAAGGATAACTCCTCACTTCATACTAGAAATTATATTTATCCATGATTTCATATTTCTTTATTTTGCATCATGACTCATAAATTTCTTCTCGAAATTCTTTACTCATTTATAGTACTACTAATTACATTATAATATTTAATTTATTAAAGCATTAAGTATTTCTAAATTGTGTTGTCATTTAAAAAAAAAAGTGACTTTGTTTCAAACATATATATATATATATATATATATATATATATATATCAAAAATATCAATAATCAAACAACAGTGTGACTTTTAATTTTAATAAAAGGAATGGAATTTAAAAACTGAGATGCTATTAGAAATATGTGCTACTCAGTTATAGATATATTATACTCAGATATAGAATGCAAAAATATTCTAAAGATTATTGAAATGTTAATAAAAAAATATTATATAATAAAAATACACGTTCGAAAATTAATTTGAAAAAATTAATGCTCCAGTAGTGCGTTCAAAATGTTGCATATAAAAGAAAAATTTATACGTTATAGAAAACATAATTTAAGAATTTAAGAACATAATACAAGAATAATTGCTTTATACAACTTATCAAAGATCTATCTTATTTTATATGGACATCAGTAGTTTAGCGCTTGAATTAAATGAATTATTTTATTTTTTCGAATAATTTCCGAATGAAATTCAAAATTTACAATTGTCATGTTACAAACTTACATCCAATGAACAATGGAAAAATATTTATTTGTTCTCTTTTTTAATTCTCATTACTTAATAATGGAAGCAATAGTAGTTATTCGATAATTAAAAAAGCATAAAATGTCAGGCTTTTTATTTTTATTGTACGTCGGCACCATCCACGAGAGGTAACTAATATAAAGCGAAGAGAGAATCGAGCGAATTTCTCATGTGTACTCGTGTATATACGCGCTCCTACATAGGCACACACACGCACACACACACACACACGCACGCACGCACGCACGCACGCACGCACGCATACACGCGCATATCCACATATATATACGTATGTACGTGCGTGTCTACCTATATAACGAGCGTATTTGTATGAGAGCGCGAAGAAACGTGCAAATCTTTGCCACAGCTTATTTCTTTGGCTTACACGAGGGAACTGGGAGCGAAGTAAGCGTTTTGCCTCTCTTGCCCTTATTATTTATTCGTTGGTGCGCTTGTGCACACTTACCAACTATTTTCGTCGCGGCTGCATCATCGCCTTCAGCGCTTTTCGCTAACGAATGCGGTTATAATTGCACGCGAACCTAATGGTTATTGATGGGACTCCTTACTCTTGTCCCGTGCTAAGTCGACCACTCGCCTTAGGAAACCAATGCTTTCAAGAGCAATATATGCTCGAAAAAGTGTGTGGAGGAGGTGAAGCGGGAGGACAGTAAACGAGTAGAATAAGATAGAGGGAGGGAGGGAGGGACGGAGGGCGAAAGAGAGAAATAGAGAGAGAGAAAGAGAGAGAGGGAGAGAGAGAAAGAGAGGGGGGCAGACAGAGAGATATGCGAATCCCTCGAGCACATATATTCGCGCGATGAACGAGAGAAGCACAGCTTGATTTGCCATGGGGACGAGAACCTTTTACATGCCAGTTATTTTAATCCGCTACGATGATGATCGCGTCTTTACACTTTTATGCTGATCTCGGAGAAAAGGAAGAATGGGCTAAGTCGGGCCTTGCATATTTATTTCAGCCTCAATGGAAGATCATCCTTTACGAGTGGACTTTATACATATTTTTTTTCTTTTTGCAATGGATCGTAAGGCGTTTTTAATGGTTGTAGAATTGAGAAGATCGATGGTCGATGGTGTTGCATAGCTTAGTACTTTGATTTTTTTTTATGTAATCCGTAATCGCAATTTGCTACGCAAGGCGAGAAAAAATATTACAATTTAATTGATAATGATCGAAGAAATCTCCTATATTTATTTGCTTTAAGCACTTTTGTATCTAATATGATATGCGCTGCGCAGTTTAATCATCAAGTACTTTCACGAACAATTAAAAAATTTTCGTGGCACTCAGTGCTTATCATTTTGCTGTAATTAGTTAAATTGATGAGAATATTTTTCCCCACTGAGAGCTACTTTCTAATTATCTATTTAATAGTAAAGCCCCCAAAAGCAATTTTGAAAGCACGAGTTTATTTGTGTTTTACCAAACAGCCAACCATTTCCACACCACCACTACAACCATAATCACAATGATAAAAAATAAAATATACAATTATTCAGCACATACCCTGGAAAACCACTGTATTACATAACAAGCATAAGACTTATGATTATTAATTTCCTAATTGAACTCTGTTGGTCTGAAAACAGCGTTCCCCTAAAAAGTGTTTTTGACTTAACTGTCATCAGTAATAATGAACTAATCCTACCTCCCCACAATTCCTGCCCACCAACCAGCCAAGCAATTACAGTGACTAGAAAACTTTCAAATGATAAAACCATATGTAGATAAACCAGATCGTAGGGACGTGGCCGCAATCGTCGTAAACGCCGACATTATGCGAAGCCGTCGCGACGCTTGCGGTCATCACAGCCACGTTTCATCAATATCCGAGGAAAGTCGCAAGCGGTACGCCGCGTCATCGAAAATAAAAACGCGATAACGACGAGGACCAACAACAACAGGAACAGCAGCAACATCAGCAACGGCATCAGCAGCATCAGCAGCAGCAGCAGCATCATCATTACCATCATCGTCATCACCACCACCACCAGCATCATCATCATCATCATTACCATAATAATAATAATAATAATAATAATAATAATAATAATAATGATGATGATGATCATCATCATCATCATCAGAAGCAGCTGCTGCTACAAAAAATATATTTATTCGTAAAGAGGCATACTCATGCGGTTTGTCTCCGACAATGAGGCACTTAGCGTTCGTTAAGTTGTCTCCACGAACACAAAGGCTCACTAAGGCTTTTGATGACCCGACCGACGGACGTAGAAGGGAGGGGCGGGGCTCGCGTTACAGGTGTTGTTAAACAGTCGAGGACTAACCGAAGATTATTATAGCTCCGAGCGTAATCACGCCGGAAAGACGAGCTCGCTCCGAGTCATAAAGCCAAGGACAGTGATGAGAGAAAGGCGCGAGAGGAAGAAGGGGGGTAGTTGAGTAGGCGGGAGGAAAAGTGGAAGGACTCGCAAGAAATCTGCAACTTGAGCGCGGAGATAGCCGAGAGCTAGGAGAGGCCGTGCTCTCATTATGCGCCTTTTTTTTTACCGAGACGAATTAATTGAAATGCGATGATGCTCAGGGATTTTAATTAGTCGACAACCAAACCGACATTATCTTATGATAGTGATAAGCTACCATGGTTCTTATATTTCTTACATTCAAATTCTATAAATATATTGCCAAATTTATTCATGTTGTACCGCGTGCTTAACTAAGGCCACTGTCGTGTATTTTTAATAAATCAGACGAAGACATTCATTGAAATATTAACAATTTCATTATTAATTGAGCGTTAATTAGAAGCAAATTGCAAAGTAATGCCCACCCTTTCATTTCATAATATCGAGATTTATTTTTCAACGGTTTCTTTCATTAAATAACTATCCAGCGATAAATTATAGTTTAATGAAAATCAATGGCAGATTCGATTGAAACTGCGTCATCTTTACACATTGTAATTAGAAAATAAAACGCTGCACAAATCAATGTACTCTAAGTAAGGGTAAGATTTAAAACGATGAAAGTTTATGTCACTTTAAACCACCGCTCTAAATTGTCGAACCTTTATGTCGATAATCTAGGTTAACAGTTGTTGATGATAAGAACACTGAGCATTTTTGCGATTCGATAAATCAGAAGCTATTCACGTCGAATTAGTGCATATCCATTACTTCGAATTCAGCGCATACCAACACAAAGGAAATTCATGAAAATATATTACTGGGATGTGCAGGCGTGCTGCAAAAGGATTCATTCGGAGATGCCGGACGTGTCGTCGCTCGCATTTGAAAGCAAAAGCTCGGTTTCGCAAGTAAAGCAGAATCGCAGACAAGTAATTGAGCCTAACGAAGTGTTCCGGGTACGCGCGAAAACGAATTCGACGAAGCTCTTGCTCGCGATCCAAATCCAATCATCCAATCGCAGTCAATTACCGGCTCACAATGGGGCTCCCCATAGCACCGCAGCCGCCTAAATGTCAACTCTAAGGCGACGGTGTCATTTCGAATACAAACAGGATTACGCGATCTAATTCACGAGCTGACAAAAGGCCGACAAAGAAAGGCCACTGAAGCGGAAGGCGGCTCGACTGCGCGGGGGTCGAGTGACTCGTTCAGTACACACAGCTGTACACGCGCTCGTTACACTTTCCCCCAACTACGAATTCTCTCTCTCTCTCTCTCTCTCTTTCTCTCTCTCTCTCTCTCTCTCTATCTCTCTATCTCTTTTACCAACTCACTCATCTTTTGGAATCGACTGTACGTTTGATGGGGAATCAAGTGGGCCGAGTAGCAATAGTAGTCTTGCTACTAAGGATTAAGCGCGAACTTCACGATGGCCATTCATTTAATCTATTACGCATGACTTAATCTAATAATTTCAATTTGTTTCGAATGGATATGCTTTATCGCCTAATTATCATACATACAACATGCTTACATTTTACCATTAAACTATTTTTTAACTATAATATTGTTTCTGCCTACTATTTAAATCTAAATAAAAGACCTGGACATGGGAAGTTAAATAAAAATTTATGTCTCATCCTAGCAAAGCATAACGGTCACGTCGTTATTTATAATAAACAAAATTGAAGAAATGAGAGAAAATACTTCTCTATCAGGTGGCAAAAAAACAAAAAAAAAAACAAAAAAAACAACAAAAAAACAAAAAAAATCCTTATAAACGAAATTTGCAAAGCAGCCCAGAGCATAGATCACTCAAGTGCATTAATTAATTCAAATACTGGAAAAGCCGTATAATGTCGTTATGACGGTGTCGTGATGGACGTAAGTTATGGACTCGGACGTGCATACACGGATTCAGTGCTCAAGCACCGATCCCTGATTCGCCACCCAGTTAAATCCACATTGTGCTCCAACAGGACACCGATCCATGTGCAATGTCTCTATATAACATCCGCGGCACTCCTACATACCTGGCAATCCTTTAAAAGGGAGCCATGGATAGATAATCAGCCATTGTCTTATAGAGATGCCGACTCGCAAACAACAAGTACACTCGCGGGTATATCAACGTTATCATACGGGGTAGGCCGCCCAACATCCTCATGCCAATTATCTCTTCATTTTAAGATTTCATAATTATTTTCTTTTAAATTTATAAGCTACTCCAGTGTATATGTAAATAAATCTACAATTTACACCTCTTATTCAACTGAAATATGTACTGTTTAAGAATTTATCTGCAGTTTTGATTTATAATACTTTGTAAGATATGCGGTTGGATTTGATAGATTGAAAAGTATTTAAGAGATTAAGTAAGCCACTTATTCGGTCTACTTTATACAATCACCGAATTAACCAATCCATCAATGTAGCTGAAAACTTTCTAACGAAGAATCAAACTATTATAAAATAAGTTGAATGCCACGAATGTGTGTTTAGTCTTCGTATCTCTGAACTATAAAACATTGTATAATTTATGCCTTGTTTTAAGCATCGATGAGCATGAAACGAAGTGGCATTGCCGAAAGACAATACGCGCCGGCTGTGCAGTAAGAAAGGGACCACGAAAATCGCATTCTCATCTCCCAGAGTAAAATGAGCGAGAGCGAATTTCGGACGAGCACGAGCTTTAATAATACCTTCATGTCTGCCGCGATGTTTTACGTCGGCATCCAACGTCGATCTTCACGAAGTCTGCTATACAGCCCGGCCGCACTACGACAACGAAACTCTGTACACGGAGGTAAATATTGCAGTATGCACTCAGCGCAAAGACACGATGCATAACAAGTTCCATCCACTTTGCGGCGCTCGCTGTACATACGTCTATGCATTAGCAGTCGCATATATTATTTTCTCAGTGAAACACGAGCGTAGCCCACGTAGTGCTTACTCCGAAGTGAGAGAGCGAGTGTGCGCGCGTGTGTGTGTGACAATAGGAGGATGGGTACTGGTACATCTGAAATTTACAATGTTTCTAGCTTTACGCGAATATCGAATTTAACTCGACAATTCGCCATATTCTACTGGCGCTCTTACAGAATGAGACGATTGGTTTCTTGTATGAATGTGACTAGACTAACCTTCTAGGCCCTCCCTCCCCCTACCAGCCCCCTGCCACCCTCTCCCACTCACCCCTCGCCCCTCGCCCCTCGCCCCTCGCCACTCGCCATCGTATTCTTCTCGCGGAAAATACTTTACTTTAAATTTTATGATTGCATTAAAATTTAATGGGAACTATTACACTGCATTTCGGTTAGAATAAGTCAGTCGGCACTATTTACGGGACAGTTGCTTGTCAGGCCCGTCAAAACAAATGTCCATACGGAAATAAAACAAAATCGGATAGTAAATTCCCATGTCCTCGGAACTTTGAGAAATCAAAAGAGAAGCAATTCCAATTAAGTTGGAAACGCTCTCTCAAGCATCGTTAATTTGCAACGTAGAGACACATGCATCCAGCGAGCCAAGTGAATCGACTAAAGAGCGCCAACTCCCTCGGCAGCACTAAACTCTTGAACAATGCTTGCAACGTGAAAACGTCCGTGAACTCGGCTACATTTACAATGCATTCTCCATCACTGTTAACTCATTTTGCAAATACTCTGATCAGAGGTGGCGGTAATATCAGAAGGTTTCATTTTATTTTCACCTTTTTTTCCTTTTTCTTTGCTTTTTTCTTTTTTTCTTTCTTTTAAGTATCGTGGAATCCTGTGCGTATACATGAACAGTATCACCATTTATGAGCGCGGCTCAGCGATTACTATCTCCTTATTCATATTTTTATTCGCAAACCAATGTCCAATAGCGGACGTCGAAAGGAAAAGACATTCGCTAGTGGATTCGACGAATGAAGTAGCATGAAGAATGAGAAATTGAGAATAAACGAGAGCGAAAACAGCAGAGTTCGCGCGAACGTTTAACTTATATCTACGAGACATATACAGAGAGAGAGAGAGAGAGAGAGAGAGAGAGAGAGAGAGAGAAAACGACATGTAGAGTGAAAGCAGAATCGTTGTTATTTATGATACTTTCGCAATCCCAAAGCGGTCGTGTGGTTTTCGACGAACTTGATCGTTCTATAAAGACTTGGCGGCTTCGCGACCCTACTTCCACACTCTCATTCTTTTATTGACTTTTTCGATCACAAGAGAACTTTACATTTATTTTTTCAGTGTTACTCTTGCATTTTGATAATATTACAAGCAGAAAATTTCTTATCGCGTCTTCATAATATGTAATATAAGAAGAATGTTGATTAGCCGTCGGTACAATAATAATTCAATTAATTATTTTCAGGCCCCATTATCTTTAAAATGACAAAAAAATAAAAAATTAAAAAAAAAAAGTATAAAAGAGAATGTGTATGAGTTACCATTATCATGATAATATTCTATTATAATTAATATTGTTAAAAATTTGAAATGGATGATGTTCATGACAGGATAAATAAATGCTGGGATAGTGCAAAAGAATAGAGAGAGGAAAATTCGTAATGAAAACTTTAAGAGCCGAATACATGCTATAAAAGAGTCAGTAAACATATTTGCACCCGGAACATTAATGGAGACAAAATCTCTTGCCTAATACAATGAAGAAAAAAAGTTACTCGGTTCCATTGCCATCCTGTTAGCCATCTCACAGGTATTATTTAGCTTCAAACGCTCGGGCTAACCCCCGAAGATGTACAAGGCGAGGGCGACGGCACCAATGGCCACATACTTGCTGGATTTAATCCTTTATCCGTTTAAACGTTGTATATTATTCTCATAAAAAGTAATACAGGGGCGAGCGAATCATCCTACCCCCCGTGCATGGCTGAACTGGACGTTAAACTGCCGTGGCGTTGGCAGCTTTGTCGAAAAAAAGAAGGCGGAACGCGAGCAAGAAGAATAGTTGAGAAAACGAGAAAGTTAGAGTAAGGATAAAGAGGGAATAAAAGGTGGTGGGGAAAATCATGAAATAGTAAAGTCGTGCTCTACGGGAGATTTTATGCATTCGCGGTATTTAACATTATCCGGGAAAAAATATAATATTACTAGATAAATTATACTAGATAATATTTTTACTAGAACTATTTATATATAGAAGGTAAATATTTAGAAATTGCCTGCCATTGCAATTGCTCTTGCAAGTAACCAATACTACGTAAAATGAAAATTCCGACACAGGTACGTTACACGTCAGTTTCATTGTTTTCTATGGCGATAATTAGCCAAATCCATGTACGTATGCGTGCGCACAATATTGAACAAATATATTAAAAGCAAAGCTCCTGTAGAGAAGCTTTGTTAAGCGAAACGACAATAATAATGAGCGTACTTAAATAAGTAAAGTATCGGTGTCATAGATTGAAATATTTTGACAAATCGAAATAAGCTATAGTATAAAAATTGATTTATCCTCGTATTATTATAAATGAATAAAAACGAAAAATATTATAAAATTCTTATTTATTTAGCTTTATTAAATGGTTATGGATTATTTTACGGCACTTATAATTAGTATTAATTTTCGGTTTTAAAGAGATATTTATATTCTCATGTGCGCTGTTTTATTTCATTCATAAAATCTGCCACAACGTAGTGGAATATATACGTATACTTGCAAGTCTCTTTCACGCTTCTACCTCGAATCGTAAAAGCGTCGTAAAGGAGAAATAGACGCGTGCAACATTTGACCAAGAGATACAAGCTACTACGTAGCTTATATGGCATGGGACATATAGAGATGGATAATAATAATATACATAGATTCTACTTCTGATCGTAAACGAATTAATGCTCGGTAAAACTATAACCTTAAAACAATGTTGCCGGATAAGTTTGCCTTTCAAAATCTATTAGAGAAGGGCCGAGGGAAACGAACAAAAACGACTGCCAATTGTCCCTTTTAATTTCCAATACACTGGGAGGAAACATAACGTTTGGCAATGTTCGATATCCAGTCCTTGTCACTTCGTTCCCATCGAGTCAGCGCACATTCATCTAAGCATAATGTACGCTTCTTAAGTCGACAAAAAACCTAGCGCACCCATAATTAGAATTGGCACTGTATGCGTCCTTTATTAAAAAGACCGTAGCTACGACTACACGCTCGGACTTCTCAAAATGGACAAAAGAAGCGACATTGACGCGGAGCTTGAGGAACGTAAAAGCTTCGGTCTCGGCCTCGTGCCGATGGTCCAACGATCACTGAATCATTGCTAGTGATGGATTGCGCAGCTGCTACGACCGCTGCCCCGAATCACGCAGCTCTCGAAATAACGTCTAGCGACAATGCTACTGAAAATTTGTAGTGAATCGCCGGGGAGTCGATCGACACTGCGACCACGGCGGTTTATCTTAGGACACCTCGGGAAATCGAGAAAAACGAGATAGGAAACTAGAGTGGAGCGAGCGATTGAATTATGGCTCGGGTATATTTGCGCCTCGACTTAATTCGGCAAACTCATCAAATGGTATTTGAAGATTCGCTTCGACCGTTTCTCTTTTTTGATATTATTGATAGAGAAAGTGCATAATGAACCGTGGACAAAATTATAATTTATCCCCACATTTATCCAGATTTAGTGATGGTTTACTTTTAATGATTCAAGCCTGAAAAAATCACTGGATGAACGCTTTTCGTTCGTTCATGTTCATTACTGAATATTATAATGATGTTTGCAGCACTGATTAAATGGCTACGTAGGATAATGTTACGTTGAATTAAAAGTCAAAGCCTAATCTTAAATTTAAATACTAATGTCGGTGACCAATCAAACTAATTAATCGTTAAATTTATTTGAGACATCTGTTTCAGTGCCTAGGGATCGCATCAAATTAGTTATATTGTAGTATTTTTAGTTTTAATGTATTTATGTATTATGCAATTACAATTGACATTACATGTGTGGGAAACGTCGGAGATGAGTTTCACGAATGATAAGAATATGTATGTTATATAACCGTAAATCTATATTATATCGAAATTAATGATCGAAAGAAATGGTTCCTTAAAGTTACTTGAAAATTGGATAATTCACCGTGAAATTCGTAAAAACTCGTTCATTATCTCCATTACTGTCTCCTTCTTTCTTTATCGTTTATTCAACAAAACACTTAAAAATCAGCGCATACTGAAAAGATATGCGTATATAGATGTTTTCTGCGTTGTATCGCTGGATTAATAGTTAAAGTTTACCGGACATTCTTTTCAAGGCTCGGACGGAGTGAAAAATATCTAGGAATAAGCAGGGGGTCGGCTTCCGAAAGTTCGTCATCTCCACGTAACATTTGGCTAATTGCCCGGGCACTACTGTAGTAGCACGGCGTCAGCGTCGGTGTCGGTGTCGTTGTTGGCGTCAACGGTGGCTACGGCGGCGATGGGGGCGGTGGCAGCGGTGGCAGCGGTGGCAGCGGTGGCGGCGGTGGCGGCGGTGGCGGCGGTGGCGGCGGTGGCGGTAGCGATGGCTTTTGGTTATGGCAGCCAGTTCGACCCGACACCCGTTAGGGCTTCTCTGTCTCTCTATTATTACGTTACGACGCGGGATAAGGCCAGGTTATTATAAATGGAAGACCAGTAGCGCGGTCCGCTTACCCTCGACAACTTTACGGTTAGAAAGATGAGGACGGTCGCGAGCTACCGTATAATTACGCACGCGCGCGTCCCGGGCCTCCGGGCGCCACCGACTCCCTATTTTTGACCCTAAAACGCCTAAATTTCGTAAATATAATACTTCATTACCGCCTCTTCGTTTTTTATGGAGTCTTTGTTTTTTAGACCTCGTAAAACGTGTGTACGCGCGCCCGTTCGCCTGGTAGTTTCGAGGAAGCACCTGATGAATGCACGTTCCGGTATATTTTAGGAGTGTCGTGAAAGACTTCGCATCAAAATAATATTAAAGCTCTCTTTCTTCGTTTTATGACGTCAAGTATCTTTATTGGTATTCACCCGCAAATATTTCATGCGTGTGAAAATTATTCGCTATATAAATATTAGCCGGATTAGCTGGCATTTTTAATATCCAATAATAAGCTACGTTAAAATAAGTTATTTTGATAAAACTGCATTACGCTCTGTTATAAAATATAAAATGAACTGTAAAATGCATTAAGAGATCTTATAGAGCTTCTACCTTAAATAATTAAATATAGACATCATGGATGTTATGTTTAGACTGTAAATTTGAAATGTAAATAAGAATAATGTGAAATACTTTTTGAAGGATGAGACATAGGATACCTTAGTAGCAACGCTTGAGCTCGCGAATTCACCCTCGATTTTTCAAAACTCTGTCTCACGCATATCCGTCTCATACAAGTATAATCGAGTTGTTGGGCATACACGAAGAATCGAGTGAGAAAGAGCAAATGGAGCTTGAAATGTTTTTTTCTGCCTGACGTCATACGGCCGAGAGCTTCGTCGTTTCTCAGGTCGCGGATTTTTCTCCACCTTCGACTCGGTAGGCACTAGCACTTTGATACATCGATGTGCTACCTCCGACACCCGCCATCCCCTACACACACGCGCGCGCGCTCGATCACTTGGTGCAGAAAAGCCCTTATCAAGCCCAACTCGTTGCACTTAAACCGCCTACGGGCTTCCTACGCCTTCTGACGAATCCCGCTGTGTTTCGCCTGTTTTAGGGGCTGACCATGATCATTCCATATTTTTTTTTCTTCTTCTCTCTCGCACCATTTCGAGTCTACTCGTTATCGTCCTGATCCCCAAACCAGTCGGAAGCCTGGTCCTTTTTTTCTTTCCCAATTTTATTTCTTCTATTTGAGCCTGGATTTTAGGGGTCTTATTTCAACTAATTTTCAGAGCTGAATTCCAGATGACATTAACAAACCCACGACAATTCTAAGTCTTTATTGAGTTGGGGCTCGGGTTTGCTTATTTTTACTTTGAAGAAATTACATCTCTCATTTATAGTAAAGGCCGGAGTTATTATTTTCCGAGGTTTATTATTTTCGAGATAGTGTACTGAATAAAATTATGATTATTTCACATTTCATGTTGCAAGAACTAATTTTCATTTGCATATACTAATAATTATTACCATCAAAATCTAATAAAAGCCTTAATTATAATAAAGCAACTTATTAAAAGTGAGATTTTACTTTATTCGATAATTATACATTATTAACGTCGAACAAATATTTGCTATTAAATTGACAATATTTCATTCGACAGATAATGAAGAAATCTATCGATGAAGCAATGTACAATGACTTCAAAACGCTCTTTAACCGACATAATTAAAGATTTAATCATTTTTATGACTTCAGCGGCTTTTTACCTTCTCCCGTATCACTAATGAAAAATTAAACTTTATTTTTTATCATCCTCGAGAGACGACAATAAAGCAGAAAGCAGAGTCATCACATTTTATCGACGAGTGCTTTACCAGCACTAGCACCGTCATCTGGAGCAAATTCGGGTGCAAAGTATAGAGGTCCCACGTGTTGGAGGTAAGAAAATAGAAGTGGGAGAAAGGAATGAACCGAATACAACAATCGGGGGGTCGAGAGAAATACAGAGAAAGATAAAGAGATAGATAGATAGATAGAGATAGAGATAGAGAGAGAGAGAGAGAGAGAGAGAAGGGGAATGAGTGAGTGAGTGAGTGGGAGAGAGAGAGAGACTTAGGGGCTTGAAAATGTCTCCCGAAGGGGTGATAGAGGCTACCTAATAGCTCACGGAATTGCCTCTGAAACACCTTTTTAATGAACTATTGCCGCGGGAAATGAAAAAGGGATGGACAAGGGAGAGAGTACGCGACGTTGGACTTTTCGTTCGACTATCTTCTTCTAGTTAAGATACGCTAAGAAAAGGAATTCCTGTTCCCGCCCCACCCACAATTTCCTTCTAATACTTGCTTACTGACATAGTCCTCATCTTTACATCTTCGCCATCTCGCATAGATAAAATATATTGTAATCGCCAATATGATTTATCAATACAAATCGAAATATTGACTACGGAAAATTAGTATTTTCAAAGAGAAATCAATTTGAAATTGAATATGTCAAGCAAAAGATAAAAAATTACACGATATAATCGAGGCTCGCATTAAAAGTATTAGAAATTGTGTAATATTAATGTGCATGAATGTTGCGCGAAAACTACAATTGAAATAATACAAAAATGTTAATTCTACAGAGTATTGGCAACGAGAAGCTATTGGAAAAAGTAAGCGTCTATGTGTCCCTTATCATTCTTGAAATGCAAGAAGCATCCCACCAACCCTAACAGATAATATTAATTTTTGTTGCAAATGATACGCCACCATCGTTATTATTGTAATAACGCCAACAATCGTCGGGAAAAATTGCAATTTTTCTCACCACGCGCGCCCGTTATCCCAAGAGACGGCATTTTTTTTATTCATTCTCTCCTGTAGTCGGAAGGAGCAGGCTAAAAAAATAATACGAGACGGGCGGCACGCAAGACAAATGGGGAAGGAGGCAAGCTGCGCGATCCCAGCGAGACACCATCCGAAAACATTCCGGGGAATTAGACGAGGAACTGCGTTTCGAAGCTCATACACAAGGGGGATGCGCGTCAGAGATGGGAAAAAAAAGGAAAAAAAAGAAGTTGGGCGCACGCGCGTGCGATTCGGGCTATATCCCTTAAAGTAAAAGGCGGAGGAGGAGGAACAAGGTGATTTGTCAAAACGCATCGTCGCATGCCTCCATCTCTCTCACCCCTTCCGCTTTTGCGCTATCTTCGCCTTCGCACTCATTGTTATGCTAAGTGCGATTACGGATGAAAGCGCAAAGAGAATGAGAGAAAAAAAAATAAGATTAAGATAGAGGGAGTGAGAGAGAGAGAGAGAGAGAGAGAGAGATAGCATTTTATGAGTCAAGTTAGCGTTTCACCCTATTCAATGTTGCAAAAGTTTTTTTTTCTTTTTTATCGACTCTTTCCGAAAAGAGCGGAGTAAAGAAAGCTAAAGGCTCAATGACATACTTTCCGTTTATTCAATAGTTTTCATCTTTAACAATGAGCTAAGTATTTATGCGGCCAAGCACAAAATAGATCGAATATTTTTAGTCTGTTATGAACAGAGAATGAGAATCAAGATCATATAGAAAATAATTATTTTCTCTTATTTCGTGTACATTGAACATTACATAGTCGAACAACTCGATTAAAATACTTTTCAGACAATCTCTGCTTCAATTATATTGTAAATCATTCGAGTTAAAAAAATGTTTATCAAAATTGATTTAGTTATTATTTCATAAATTATTTATATTTCAATAATTTAATAATAATTTAATGTAATGCATGAAAGATAAATGTCTTAATCCATTAATGATACATTAATTATTTAGTCAATAATTAACAAATTTTGAAATACCTTCTATTCAGGAAGTAATTTTGTGAATTGAATGTTTTACTTTGAGTGATCGTCAACAAAAAAATTCTTTTCCTGTAAGGATCAATTAAGAAATAAAGAAAAAACAGAAGACGAGCTTTTCGTTCGGCACGAGGCAGGAATCTTCATTGGAGCATAAACGAGGGAGTAAAACTGCTCTCGTGAGAGTCCAAAGTCGCACAACCTGACCCATTAGGGGACATCAGGAGTAGCATCTTCTCTTCCAAGTTTCTGGTCAGTTGTATGGGATTCACCATTATAGTTGTAACCCAGGGTGTTTACGGGTCCGCAAAGGCCGATTACCATTTGCCGGCGCATAACATCCCTTCTACAAGATCGACTCTCATTTTCTCTTCAATTCAAGAACAGAGAACCAAATGGACGGTCTCGTAAATTTAGATTGAAGTTATTCTAAATCATTACTTAAAACGTCGGTTTAATGTCAATAGGAAATATATTGCAAAACTTTCATTTAATCTTCGAAGCTCGTCAAAATTTCTGAATAGCATGCTCGAATGAACCGAGTATTCGTTATACGTTTAAACAAAATAAATAGTTTTATTGAGTTAGAAATGTTAAAGCTTATTTATCAAAACAGCCTTGTCTCGTAAACTTCGAACACTCAATAAAAATCATATTATTAAAATCGAAAGGCTTTCGTCAGGAAATTTATTATTATCATTATCATTATTATTATTATTATTATTATTATTATTGATATTATTATTATTATCATTATTATTATTATTATCATTATTATTATTATTATTATTAATTTCAATTGCGATTCTAAAACTCTGGACATCCTCCATTTACATTTTATACGCAGACATGACTTTCACGTATTATACGGCAGCCTAGTAACGACAAAATTATACACTCGAGCTTATGAACAGATTCTTGCACTTGTAAGGCCAGAAGAAAAAAGAAATAAATGGATAAGAAGCATATTGTTCCTTTGGGAGTAGCAAAACGGACAGATATGAAAATTTTCTACGCGACAAAGACTGTATCGTGTGTTCTTAAAAAAATACATAGAGCATTTTGATTAATTATCTTACTCTCCGGAGAGGCTTGCACGCGCTCTTTGCTTCCCTAAAATTAGTAGGAACCTCTATATATGATTTGAACCCTCTTTTACCTACGACCTCCCAATTTCCAACAAACCCCCCAGCAGCATTTTTCCGAGCGACCCGATTTCATTTCTCTTCTACGAGCAAACGCCTCGTCATCATTTTTCATAGGCTCCCGCTTCTTGTATTCTCTCGCACTCACAATTTCTTGTCCGACGTTTCACCAGCTCCATATCCACGTCACCCTTAGCCCCCGTGCTCACTGTGGATAATGGAAGGAAAAGCTTTTACGCAATAACTCGCGCAGCCTTAGATATATATACAGTCACACATCCACGTGCGTAGTAACTGTTTTCAGTCATTAGGTAAACATTCAAATTATTCGCCAATATTATCAAATGCCACTGTCAATGTCAAGAGCCATCTCAATATATTAAATACAAATCATCCTCATGAATACATCGCTATGATATAATACGAATTATTTGTTTAAGAATTATTTGTCGATCGTTTGACGTAACGTCCTTAGATTATAAAGTACGGTATACCATACTTGTAGACTAAAATGAATCATTGGCCTATTGCAGATAGTTCGAATTCCCCGCTACGTAGCATTAAATTAACCGCCATTCGGTAAAAGCTACTTTATGCAAAACAATGTAGTATAAACGGCCCCTCCTCCGCCAAAGATATGACAAACGCAGTCTACATTACCGTCAAGAGCCCGTAATTTAATAATAATTTGCGGGCGTATAATCAAGGCCGAGCTCTAAAAGTACGCAAGATCTCAATTTCACAATCACGGGCTATAAGACAATGTGAGCGCGTGGCTGTCAAACGAGAGAAAGCGTGGAGGCAGCGACATAAAACGCCCCGTCGACGTTGTCGGCGGAAGTCGGCGAGGAAAGCTCCTCGTCACGTCAACGCCTATCAAGTGAGAGCTTGAGCAACGGCGTGGACTCGCCACCAAGAGACAGACGCGTGCAATCGTCACGAGCGTCTTCTGTCTTCCGCCGGGGCGACACTGTCCGAAGATACTCGTCGTCCCGTCCTACCCTCCATATTCCTCAGAAGCGTGGCGAGAGGCGCGCGGGCGTGTACATTTAATAATAGCCGGACGCGCGGGGGCGCAATGCCGAACCACTATTACGGCGTTGCTGCTTGAGCGAATGATGGCCTGAATCGGCTGAGGGAGGAGGGAAGGCGAGGATGGGGAGGGGTCACTTTAAAATAATCGTATGTATTCGGCGGCGGATGTCGGCCATTGCTCGCCCACGGCGGCCGTCATTATGTCATCATCGTTCACGCCGGCGAGATGACGAGCGTCGACGCGAGGCGCGAGCCAAGCATTACTCAGGCGTTCAACGGCGGATCCCCGGACACGACACTGACAGGGCTTAGGGATGGCCAAACAATATTCATCGTGTGCCACCGTAGCAGCGCCTTGCCCCCTGCATCCCTCACTCTCCCGCCCCAACCAAAGCCCCAGCCCCGACCCCAAGCTGACGTAACGCGTAAGCGCGATGAAGATTCGAGAGTGAGATTAATGCGAGACTTTGTTGTTTACGACGCGCGAGTTTGTAGCGGCTGACACGCGTTCGCTCACCTCTTTCTTTTACTCTTATCTCGCGATTAGCCGTGCTTTTCATACTTCCTTTTTTCTGGAAGGGAAGCGCGAGCGCGATATGAATGAGCTGTGTGTACTCACGCAATAGGTTTTAATTGGAGTTGTAGGTTAGCCGTGTACTCACCTGAAACAAATTAAAGAAAATAGATTTTATTTTAGAGCTCTTTAATCGCCGAATTTCCTACGTTTTTGGTCGCTTACGCACTGACGTGATTATAAGGTATATATCATTTAATTAATTTGCAATGGCTTACAAATAAATTGAAGCAATTAAGATTGATTTGTCGTGAGAGATTATTTATGGAAATTACTATTCCGTTCATTAACTGCGTAAAATCATGAAGAAGATTATTTTATTAGAGATCGTTACTTTCTAGTTTGATAAAGACCAATGGGAGCTTAAAGGATGAAGGAACGGTAAGGGAAAATTTACCGAATATAAACGAATAATATCATCTTACAAAATATTTGTTAACTTTCTATAACTTCCTAAATTAATTAATGAAAGAAATTAATAATTGATCTACTACTAATCTGTTAATTTTTGCTTTACCACATCCATGCAACTTTATATTAAGTAATTGTTTATATTTAAACTCAATTTGAATAAATATTTAAGCATTAAAATGATAAGTCACGATATCCCTTAAGAGTTACAAAAGTAATAAATGACAACTTTAAGTAATTTCATTTCCTCAAAACAATCGCTCGTTTTTTTTTGCACACACTGCCCCCGTCCTCCCGCATGTGATAACTCCTTTTTGCAAGTGAAGAGTGCACCCGAAGTCTCCAAGGAAATCATTGAATATGCAACTTAAGAAAATCCTCGGATATTGTGTTTTATTATAAACGAGCTTCGTCGATGCCACAGACGTCGCCACCGTCGACCCGTTTCCGTTCAGCTTTACATCGCTCCGCCCAAATCCTCCTCGCTTTCTTCGCTTTTTTCTCATCCCTTGTATTTTTCGCGAGCGACTTTGCATATGAATATTTTCAGATTCGAAAATTCATTCCCATATTCCCTTGGGAGCATCTGGTGAAAAACAGAATCGTGAAACCAACTGGCTGCTTGTCTGCCAGCGTTCCTACCTATTTTGTATTGAAATATCGCAGATAATGCAAGGGCATCATTAACGTATACAGCAACTCGGAATAAACAGATCCTGCACTTGCATCTATCGATTGCTTATATCATGATCTAAGAATTATATCGCATTTTAATTTCATAAAGGTTACGTTATTAATATTCAAAGATCTCTACTGCATGAAAAAAAAAAATATATATATAAATAAGAAAACTTAAATAAATAAAGATCGTTCCTATTATAATGTTCAAATACATTCAAGAGAATCTGTGCTGAAAATCGTTTTTATTGGTCGACGTTAACAATAAATATGAAAAGTATATAAAACGAGAAAAATTTTGTTGAGGGAGGGGGGAGTGTATTCAATAAAGTAGAAATAATTGTCTTAAAATATTGTCTAAATTCTAATAATTGTCTGAAAAATGGTGGTAAAAGAAATTTCTACAAATTTTTTTCAGTTGATTCTTCACGAAATTAGCTTAATTGTTAAGTAAATGATTATATTTCATCAGAAAGCAGCTTATGCATCCGAACAAATACGTATATATCTCAATAATTCGTACTCGTAAATATCACTCATAAATCTTGAAAAACGTACTCGAAATATCGACATTTCGCTTCTTCTTCGTACCACTATTGCCGAAAGTGGGCAAAAAATTCAAAAGAGAAAATGGAAAGCGAAAAGGAAGAAGAAAAGCGAAAAACATCCGCTATACCTAGATGTGTTCGTTGAAATTTGAAAGGGGAGGAGACGATGCAAGATTAGAATGTGGGTCAACATTCGCAGGTACGTGGAACTCGACGGCGATGGTGTCGGTGGCGCGAGTCATCTTCTCCTCGGTAGCGCCTAGGTAATCTCATTCTACGCGCCCAACTCCCAAACCTCGTGAATTATAAATGGCGGTTATAGTACTTCCGGTAAGTTCGCGCTGCTACTGTTACGCTTCACAGAGATGGAGGATACTTAAAGCTTGAAGGAGAGACGACAACGAATGCGAGGAAGGAGAGAAAAACAGTGCAATTAAGTCCGTCGTAATTAGCGTAAATTGTTTCGTGTAATTTTACTGAAAGTTGCGCTCTTGCTCATGGTTTTTCGACTTCATCCTCCCCTACGAATATTTTGATTGGCTTAAATATTCATCCGAGGGAATTAGTGAATTTTTTATTTCTACTACATTAACGAGTTTTAAAAATTAATTTACGATTACAGTCTGATTGCGTTAGGCACGCGGGCCAATGCATTAACCCTACAGACAATGAATAAACATTTTTTATAAAGTTGGTGGGAATGTAACTTTTAAAATTGGCGGAATGAAAATTAAATTCGCCGCAAGAAAGGGGTAAGAAATCCATTAAAATAAACATTGTAAATTAAGGGCATTTGAATTTTACCAAGAGAACTCAGACGAAATTAATGTAACGCCTATGACCATCATACCTATAATCATCTTAGGATAATTAATTAAACAGTTTGATAGATAAAAATGAATGCTCGTAAATCAGCGGCTTAGAGGAATAAGGTAAGTAGTCACTTCGAAGTTCACTTCTTTATCTCTCGCGACAATGTACAAAATATTGATTTCGCCCTATTCAATAATCATTATTCATATTCATATTGTGAAGTCGTGCGGCGGTCCCGGAGGCAAAAGTGGCACGCAAGGGACACGGAAAGCTCCGAGGACTGGAAGAAAAGTTCTGAGCCTCTCGAGTATATTAAAAGCAGGTGGTGGCCCAGGTTGATCCTCCTGCGAAAGTATACAGATATCTCGAAGACTTGGAAGCAGCGGAGACGGAAGCCATCGGATGCCTCTTCTTAATATACAGCTCAATAAAAACTTAGTTACTGGCTTTTCTCTTGTCGAACTCGTTAAAGGTAAACTCTTCTCGCGCATTGAGCCACTTCGTAGATACAACATAGTGAAATAACAGAAAGGAACAAGACGGGTGCATGGGGCGAATCCACGTGAGAAGCAAGAAGAACGGCAGTCCCATTCGCTCATAAAAAACTAAACAAGGGATTCGGGTTTTAAGAATTTACCGGCCGTGCTCGTGTCGTTATCGTATATGTGGTCAGCGTAGGTCTCTTTTTCGGCTCTACAAACGTGTACGTACTAACAAGAAGAGGAGAAAGCTTGTAAGTCGGCCGAATTGTCTCTATAGATAAAGAGAGAGTGAACAAGAGGGAAACAATAATGACTCCATGGACCATCAAACGAGCTTCCGAATGGCGCTCAAAGGACTTTAGACTCCCCGTATAACAGCTCCGTGACCTCGCAGACCACTCCCTTTCCTCGCCTCCCGCATCAGCTATTACTCTCTCGCTCTTTGTTTCCGTCCTTACTTCCTTCCTCAGCCCGAATACTACAGCAACAACAACTACAACTTTTTGGAGCGAGAGATAGCGGACATACCTAGTACTATCCTCATCTCTATCTTTTCTCCACCAGACAGAGAGGAATGGTTCCGCCAAGCATACAACAGAACGCTGTTCAAACTAGTTTCTCAAGGAAAGCTTAAGAGGTCACGATGATATTATTTTGTAATGCAATTATGAAGTGACCGATAAGAAAAGCAAATGGGGATAGAGCGCGTACAATAAAAACTTGGAGCATAAAACGCTTCTTCTGCTGACTCCTTGAATTGGTTCACAAGCCAGGCAACTCCAACTTAATTGGATAATGTATGAAGATAATGGTCGATGATAATATATATCTCTGGACATATTCATTTTTTCAATCCCCATTCAAGCATTGGGCAACAACTTTCCGTGCATACCAATAATTAGAGATATAAGCAAAAATGTCTAATAAAATTATCTCCATTACAAGAATCTACTTCAGACGATTTAAGAACTCGACCTTAAGAGCACGAGATATCGATCATACATAATTTTATCCTATGATTGCAATATTATTTCATAAATTTTAAGACGGTATTGGATGTCGTATAAAGAAAAATGTATTTAATACGAAGCACAAAGAAGTACTTTAATTTTCGCAAAACCAGTTGTTCGTATAAAGCTTCCTTTATGCCTTTCTCATTGCGGGACAGGAAAGGGAGATGAGATCCGGCCTTAATTATATGTAATTCGAGAGGGAACAACTTCGCATCCTCAACATTCACGAGCGGTAAGCAACAGCCTCATACGGACACAAAGAAAACCATCGAGTTTATTTTCATTTGCACGAGCACGCGGCATAATCAATCCGCCCACGAAGGCATATGCTCACTTGAGGTTTACCATGCACGACCATCGACGGCCGTATGCGTCTATACATGGAGAAGGAACAGCGTTGTGTACGTCGGCGTCGAGGGTGGCAAATTGTTTGATGGTTGATTGTCGCGAGACTTGCTTGGGGGTCCCTCCTTCTCCCCCCCCCGGTTGATTGTCGCGAGACTTGCTTGGGGGTCCCTCCTTCTCCCCCCCCCCCCCCCTCCCCCCCCCCCCCCCCTCCTTCTCTCTCTCTCTCTCTCCGCCTATCTTTCTACCTCTCTTTTGGCCTCTCTTACTGCCTCTCTTTCAGCCTCTCTCTCTCTCTCTCTCTCTCTCTCTCTCTCCCTCTCTCCCTCCCCCCTCTCCCCCTATCCCCTCCCCCTCTGTCTATCTCTGCCTCTCCCTGGCATGCACATGCCTGCACGCCCGCACGCACAAAATCTCTCACTCACTCCGTCTGATTGGGTCGTTGCGAAACATCTGCCAAGCTCCCGCGGGGCTTACCAAATGACAATCAACCGGTAATCGCGCGGTAATTTTTTCATAATATCTTTATACGCACTTGCCTGTCCAGCTGAAATAAAAAGTTCAAAATGCAATACATTGTTATTGCAAGATTCTTTCAGCTCCAACCGCATGTTTTTACTGAACGCATGCATATTGAAGATCGAATAAATTGCGTTAAATGAAGAATCATCAAAACCGCTGTTTATTGTTTTCGTCCAACAAGCTTTCAATACACTAAATATTTTCGATAAATCAAGTAATTCCTTTAATTATTAGCATTATGCAATCAACTGCACTTGCAATTCAGCGTATGTTTCAAATATAAATTTGACATATGGGTTATCAGTGCATCCCTTTTGACTAGTTATTTAATAAAACTATATAAGTGGAAAATGTAATGCCTATAATAGGGAAGAAACTTGAATTACAAGGCAAGTATTTAGAGAAACTAAACTGGCTTTTACGAGCTTTCCCATTTTTGCGACCGCAACTAAATCATCCTAGCACTTGGCGTGTGCGCGCAAGACAAACATCGCTGCTTACATATCAAAAACACCCGTAGTCAAACTCATTTTCATTCAACCCAGCAATTGAAATTTCCAGAATGAAAGAAGACAAAACATAAAGTGTAGTTGACCGTACCACCGTTCTGCTAATACCCCAGAAGCCAAAAAACATAGAGGACAGGAGCTCGACGAACATATCCTAGAAAGCTGGGCTGCTTTTCTTTCCTCGAGAGATGCTGGGATCTGACGACTGATGTGGTCTGGCTGCATATACATATAACGACAATGGATCCTTTGCTGCTAAAAAGCGTAAAAGAAAGGACGAGCGCGTGGTTCACCTTCAAGGTGGAGCTGGAGGGGCAATGGAGAATGAAAGAAATAGCGCGCGGCAATGATGAAAGCATTGTCCCCGTTCAAGCGAAACTGCACCCCCCCCCCAAACTCTTTACCACAATCCATATACACAGAGAGAGACACACACACACACACACACACACACACACAGAGGCACGGACACAGACACATACACACATCGTAGACTTTTTCTTCCCTCTTCCTTCTTACTCACTCACTCCTACTTCTTCTACCTTGCTTCTTTCTCCTCTTTTACGGGCTCAATTTCTCTAACCCCTTTTCCTCTACTATCCCCGACCGCCTGCCACAGCCCCGTGGCCGCCTCCGTCTCTATACGACGTCACTAAAGCGCCAAGTCCAAGATCACCTCTCAGCGAACTGGTGAAGCGTTGACGATGTCACTGCTCTTTGTCAGAAGTGAAAATGAAACGGGGGAGTGAGCGCAATTTTCACGAGATGAAAGAATCCACGTTCTTATTTAAAAGAAAAAAAATAAATAATAAAGGAATTTTCAACTTTCTCAGATAATGAATCTTTTAACTTTTCTTTTAGTTTACTTTTGCAACACATCCTTGTGATGCATACAAAACTTATCTTTCTTTGTATATTTAATTATTTTCAAATTTATGTATGTGCATGTTCTCTCTCTCTCTCTCTCTCGCTCTCTCTCTCTCTCTCTCTCTCTCTATCTATCTATCTATCTATTTATCCATCTATCGAGACATCTATCTATATATCTATCGGACTAATTATCTTTCGTTTATATAATATGCTATTAATTATAGTATTATTATCAATAGACTAGCTAAAGTGTTGAAATATTGATTGTGTGTCTATAATTAACAATCGCATAAGCAATCAAATACATAGTTCTTTAGGAATTGAACCCAATCGTTGAATCCTCCCTATTCCATCTGATTCATTCTAGACAGACAAGCACGTAAACACAACTTATTTGTAACATTGCTAAAGGAGCAAATTCCAAGACCCTCTAACTCGGCTCACAATTGTCCGAGCCAGAAAGATAGAAGGACTACGGAGTGGAAACGACTGCGAGCTCGCAGACGCCTCGGCTTTACCATAGCAAAACCTCTGTCATTATCTCACCCTTGTCCACTCCCTTCTTACTCCTCGCTCTCTCGCTCTCTCTCTCTCTCTCTCTTTTTCATGTTTCCTAGGTTGAAGGGGCGTGTGAAGGCACTTCTCTGCAAGGGAACCAATAGCGGGGAAGTAATTCGAAAGATTCGAGTGTTTGCGCATGTCCTTCTGTACAGTTGTCATCGAATGTGTGGGCGCAACCCTTTGGCTGGACCCTTGACCATCTCCTTGAGGCAATACAACCCCGAATTCGTGAAATAATCCACGTTAATCCGCCTCTATCTTTTGCTCTAGCTCGATGTGGGACTACTATATAAACGTCGACTCCCGGAAAACAAACCCTTTTGCCACTCGCTCGCACCCCATAATGACCGATCGACGATATCTCACTGTTTCTTCGTCATCGTTCACAGTAAGGGATGAATGAAAACGGAATAGGTATTACGTAGGGATTGGTGGTAGGAGAGGGTTCAACCCTCTACCGAATGTTTCGAAATCTTCCAAACGGCAACCCGATTGCTATTCTTCAGGCAAAAACTATTTACAAAGACGAGTCTAATGGTTTAAAGAGATTTCGATATCCACATACCTCACCCTTGTAGGGACACAGATCAGTTTCCCATCCCTTCCATTACCTTTAAATTTGAAACTGTTGTATTTGTCTGCATATTAAGCTACTCGTCGCTTGTATTTACGAATTGTAACATTATATATCGCAGATTTAAAAAGCATAATGTGTAGATGGTTAGGAAATTGAATCGATTCCCTTGAAATATAGCCTGGTGTCAAATTTTTATTCAAGTATTCAAGTAGAAATTTTTCTCTCCTATTTTTCATTGCATAGAAGGATAAATAGCCGCTCATTTAATATAAAAAAATCATAATTCAATCTCTGTATATAATCATGAAATAAAAAATAATGAATTAACATTAATTTCCTTACGAATTAAATGTGAAGGATTAATATCATTTATTTAATACAGTCGACTTGGTTCATTTGAATTAAAATATAAAGCACTATTTGCTATCTTTAATAATCCACCACACGAAAAGGGTCTTTTCACATTATGCTAGGTGTGACATCACGAACAACAATGCTGATGAGACAACGAACGAAAAGTGAGTCAAACCCAATATACACACTCGATGAGACAGATGCACGTGTACGCGCCCAAACGTAATGTAATAAGAGTTTTGTTCTCGAGTGGGTTGGCAAACTTATGCATATTGACCTTGTCAATCTCGTAATACCACTACCGTCGACACGAGTGAAACTTCTCGCACTGCCTACGCTACAGCGCGTAGGAGAAAAAGGAGAGACACTATAACCGCCCCGGAGCCGGAACACGCTTAATTCGATTTTAACGTGCGAAATTTAATTTGCATTGCACGAGGTATTAAAAAGATTTTAGACCCGCTCTTGTTCTCGTTTTGATGTAATGGATAATACATGTGTAAAACATCCAATGAATTTTAAAATAGACTGAAATATATTTTATCAGTTTGATCATAGAGGGGCGATTTATTTATTTTCTTATGGAATATATTTAACAACCAAATTTATGATTCATGCATTAGCCTACCCTTACATTTCTATTTCTATTTCCGTTATAATTCGTATTGAAGGTGTAAATTTGTTATAATGCTGATCGAGGAAATAAAACGAGAAGTCCGAAATCGTAATATGTATTAAGTACGATGCCATTAAAAGTACTGCTAAATCTATCTCGGATAACTAATGAACAACATAGTACATTTACTATAATTGTAAACAAAGAATTGAAAATAAGAAATTCGCGCGCTTAATTATACGTCCTTACAGCCCTTACAGTCACAGTTCAGAAGTATACGTGAATCGATTAAGACTGAACAGAAAAAATGAAAATTTTACATGGATATTTAAAGGCTAACACAAGTAAAAAGCCCGGAGGCGAAAATGTAATATCAAAGAGAAACGAGAAAAGCATTACCACTCGGCTGAACAACAATAGAAATACTTGTGCCTTTTGCGCAATGCTACCGCCGCCGCCGCCGACGCCGCAGTCCTTTCTCTCCTCAATTACTCCACGACTTACTGCTCTCTTGCTATATAGTAACATATCATACTTGCGCACAATCCACACTCATACGAATATCTATATATACGGCCATACGCACACGCGCACGCACGCGCGCACACACAAATATTGTCCGGTTTCTATGTTGAGTTCAGAACTGAACGCGCGCGGGCTCTCGGCGCACAAATGGAAAACGGATTGATTAATCGTAGTAATTACCGATCAGCCCCCGCTAATTAGATATCCGACTCCTAGCGTCTCGGCCCCAGTTTTCTCAATCGTGCTCCTTCTCTCTTCGTTCTTGCCTCTGGGATTCCGGAGTAATGGTTCGAGGGAGAGTGTGTGTGAGACAGAAACACAGAGAGAGAGAGAGAGAGAGAGAGAGAGAGACAGCGAGAGACAGCGAGTGAGTACGAAAGAGTGGGAGGGATGGAGGAATATATACATATATATATATATATATATATATATATATATATAGTGAGAGAGAGAGAGAGAGAGAGAGAGAGCGATAAGTGAAATAGAGAAAAAGCGTGCAGAAGAGAGCGAGGGAGAGAGATAGGGAATGAGAAAGCAGGAGCATATGCCCGTTTGGCAAGGGGTGCGCCAACCCGCACTAAGGGCCAAAGCGCAGTTCGTTAAATGAGATTGTTTGACGTGGCTATCCAATATTAGTCGTCATTCTCTTTTTCTACTTTTCCCGCGGCTCCTTCTTCTCCCTCGCTTACAACACGGCTGACGCACCTGCACCCAGTTGCAGCAAATCGTTAACTCGATCGCGTTTATAAAAAAAAAAGTAATGATGCTTTTGATTTAGTTACGCGGAGGAATGGAACTTATTGCGGTTCTGTGATTTGTAAAGACGTATTCTCTAAGATTGAAAGTGGATTCATTGACGATGAGAAGTGCTGCAGGGCTCCCAGTACTCTCGGCTACGCCCATCGGATTGATTTTCACGAAAAGACTAAATGACAAGCTTGATAGAATGTTTTTAATATTGGTTGATGTGCAATAGCCTCGTTTACTTTTCAATTTGTGATAGCCCAGAGACGACAAATTACGTAAAATTTTACTAATTTTAATGCCCAAATAAAATCACGATTTAATTGTGTTCAAAATACTTATCCCCAAAGGCAGCTCCTTACACCTTTAAATATAACTTTTAGATGCTCGAGTTTACAGTTACTTCTCGCAGCGCACCAAAGTATCCGGATTAGGTCATTCAAAAGTAATTGTTATGGTAGTAAAGATAAACCGCACTGTTTAAGCACTTCCCTAAGATACTCGTACTCGCCCTCCATCATCGGATACGGCAAACCGTACCACACGTGAAATAAGAGGACCTAAGGTCTCTTTTTTCGCGCAGTAAAAAGATAAGGTAAATTATTTGTATTTTCACCTTACAGTGGATTTATGGTCGTCGCCCGTGCTTAAGCCGAGCCACGAATTTCAGGTGTGAACTAGTAGGAAGCTAAGGGGCGACGGGAGTGGCCGATTTAAACGAAGACAGCCTCAGAGGCTTAAAAGCTCACCCGAGCGCTTTGAATCACGAATGGCCTCTCACCTCGTTACGTCAGGGACTTATGGGGCTGCCGCTTTGAGCATCCACCCCCTCGCGATTTACGATTTCAGATGAGCCCGTGGAGATATTCGACTGCCCGGCTCCGACGCTCCGTCACTGTCCGAGTGGCGATAATCTTTTAATAGCGATAAATCGCCCCGCGGCTGATCCCCGCGTTCACTCCTCCATCGCTGATTCTCGAAAAATAATAAAATATGGGGACGGAACCTTCCGCGCTACCTATCAGCGATATTCCGGACGATCGATGCCTCTCCAATTTTGCTGCTCACGGTCCGATGTTTTTGTAATTGATTCGAGCCTTTATTTTTAAAGTAATAAACGCGTATTTTATCACGCCAATGGTCAATTTCACAAAATTATAATTATACAACCTTTTTAATATTTTTTCCGCTTACGAACCTCGCAAGTTTAACCATACATTTAATGATGGTTCGATAAAAGAGAATTCAAAAAACATAGATATTTTTATTGTTTGAATTAAATGTTTGTCGATATAGTGTATGGTACTGTGATATGAAATTTTTCAATTGCTCTTAAACATTATTTTAGCCTTGTTATCATTTGCATGGGAATTAAAGGACAAATTTTATTGGTTATGCTCGCTCTTAAGCGAAATTTCACGTTTCACTCGACACACTCCCAAAGACGATGGTCAGTCGTCACGCGTGACAATAAAATCCATTGGCAAGCCGCCGCATATATTCCGTCCACCGTCCACGAAATCTTCTTACTCATTAAGATTCCATAAATTATATTATAATTTCTTTCGTAAAATTGTGCACGAGACTCGTGGCATTTCGAACACACGAGGGCTGCGCAGAACGTGGCACATGTTGCAACGACTACCGAACCTAGGCGACATCGGCACAAAACGGGGAGTACTAACATCCGGTCGCCGCCAGAGAATTTACGGCCGCAAATGTACGGGGGAGTATGGGACAATTTTGTAAAACGAAATGTCTCGTTAGCGCTTTACAAGGGTCTAAATTACCTTCGGTACGGCGGCACTCCGCGGATCTTAACGATCTTGTAACGCCCGACTCTACAACAAGCCCAGACACGGTAGTCGACTGTGAATCCCCGCTCGCAAAACGGCAAAAATAAAGAAAACAATATTACGACTGCCGACGAGTCGGAATCAATGCGCGGATGGGTCTCGCACTACGTGGAAGAGGACGAGCAACACTGTATGTACATACCGGGAGACACTGTACAGTTCCGGCTGAGCGCATTATGAAGAACCGGTATTTTCATCCGTCTCGTTCGCTTCTTAACGTCCTCCCGACCCTCTTTATACGACGCCTTTATACGAATCATAATTTTTATTATCTCATGTAAGAGAGTCTTATTTCTGCTTGCTAATTGCAAAAACAGACGATCATTAAGAAGCATTTCTCCTTGGCCGGCTCAATGCTCCCTCCATCCGGCTACCCTTCTCCGTCTTCTTTTTGTTTATTTAGGGAATGGTATGTGACCCGGCCGCCTCGAGCCAAGCAAACCAACAAATTTTACATATTATTTAAGCCTTTACTTTGTACATTCTTTATTAACGTGATAACGTTAGTTCATTTCACGCGCGCCCTCTTTGAGTTATCGCGATTTTATTGGGCGCAACTCGAGTCATCGTTCCCCTACCCGGAATCACAACTAAATTATAAATTTCAATTAACCACTTATATGCGAGCGGTAGGTTATGTGATTTAAAATGATACAATAAGATATTAGAAATTGTAATTGGTGCCGTATCGCTTAATAGTGCTGCGTAGTGAATAAGATGGACTTTCCTTGGATCGTGCAAATAATTATTACGTGCTTAAGGAGTGATTGGAAATCCCTGAGTAGAAAAAGATGTGCGATTTCGTCGTAGGATGGAAATTAACTAATCCTGGCAACATTTATTATGGCATTATCGGACCAAATACATAGCAGTTATCACGCGGTAAAAATATTAACGCGTACCTTAACATCACAATAATATACGATCCGAATTATAGATATTTCCTTCCAACTCAAGGATCGATTAAATTTTATCTGGGATTACTTTTCACTGTCCATATCAAGATCCACTTTCTGATCTGCCCTTCTCATCCGCTTTCACTTTATTTATCTATTTATCGCTAACTACTTTCTGTCTCCTCTCGATTTCAAGCCATGACTCGCGACCAATAAAATTATTTCTTTGAGGATAAATGAAGACTAAACGACTTCGCCTATTTCAAAGCTACAACGACGTGCCCGAGATGAGAAAAAAGAGTAAAAGATAGATATGACGACGAACATGAAGGGAAAGATAAGAGACGAGAACGAGGAGGAGGAGGGAGGAGGAGGAGGGAGGAGAAGGAGGAAGAAGGAGTAGGAGGAGGAGATGAAGAAGGAGGAGGAGGAGGAGGAGGAGGATAAGGAGGAGGAGAAGCAGCAGAGGGAGATGGAAAAGGGTACGACTCCGTGTAGCACTTGCCGAAATAAACGGCGTAACTGCCAAGCGGTCTCGAGGGGTGGAAGGGGAGTGAGTCGATAAATAACCTCTGGTTTATTAGCGCGGTATGCGGGACAAGGCAAAGCAGCACTCGCGCCGCCACTGAAGAGAGAAAGTGGTTAAATTAGCAAGAATATTAGTACATATTCAGGGCACTCGCTAGCACATCAACTATGTGCTCGAGTTGTGCCTTCGCTTGCCTATGCCTCCTCCTAATGCATTGTCACGTCAATTTCAACTTCAAACGAACACTGTCACGCTTCGCATTTGATCTCGCCACGTATTCTCTTCTCCTTTCCCTTTTGTTATGTCTGGTATTTCTCAAAATAGCACAAAATTCGAATTTCGCTATTTATTTAGTTTCGATTTACTTTTATTTGCTTTCTTTTATTATAATTTCTTTATTATTGTTGTTACTGTTGTTGTTGTTGTTGTTGTTGTTGTTGTTGTTGATGATGATGATGATGATGATGGTGTTGTTGTTGTTGTTGATGATGATGTTGTTGTTGTTGATGATGTTGTTGTTGTTACTGTTGCTGCTAAGATTACATAATGCTAAATGTATGCAATTGTTTTCGTCTTCGATCTTTAATTTATAATACATAAAGCGTACGTAAAATCCGCAAAATACCAATTATTGAAACACGCATACAGCGAAGCGTACATTCGTAAATGGTTTTTATATGGTCAAAACTAGCTATTCACATGACTATAGCGACATAAAAAATTATAGAGGAACGACGATGAAACGTTGCATTTTTTGTAAAAAGGATTTGAGGTAAGCATTTACAATCGTCCATAAAAGCAATTGTTAATTCGCACGAGCGTATAACAATTTATAAGTAAAGTGACACAGGATCAGTAATCTCCCATACAAATTTCCTTTAGATAAGTATGTTTTGCTCGAGTTGCGATAATGATCAATGGGAATTAATTTTCAAGCAAACGAGCAGCAACTACGTCGAGAAATCGAAGAAAGCGTCAGCCGAGTGCAGCCGAGTAGTTTGTCAGAGACGGTGGTGTGTCTTTACGGTCCCGGCCGATCCTTTCTTTCCACGCAAGAGCCGCGGTATCGCGCACGCAGATCGGCAGCTTGTCGTCTCGATTTTCCGCGATCCGCGCGTTAACAAGCTGGCAGCGAGTCCAACTACCGCAGCCACCACCACCCTTCGAGATATATGTGATGGAAAATAGCGGACTGAGACAGCCGCCGTCGTACGTGAGACTCTTGAATCCCTTGAATACCCCATTCCCTCCATCCCATCCCTCCCACTCCCAATTCCACTCCCACTCCCACCCCTCCCTCCATCATCGTCCTCCGCTACCACTTCCTCCGAGGCCCGCTCACACGTACGCACACGCACTCGCCTTATTTCTTTTCGGCATTAATGGCAAATTCAGGCAGAATTGTCAAGAACAGCACGGGGCGGGCGGACTCGTGCATATACGCGCGTCATTATCTATCTTTATCGATTTACATGAAAGGGCCATACTTGTTTGCCTATTTGATATATGATTAGTAAAAATAAATATGCTAACGCGATAGGAGGTAATAATTCACGAAAACCGCTTCCCGTACAGATCAACTCGATAGATCGTGAAATATTTTTCAGCCGAGCTTAATTTATATAAACTCGACGGTGCATAGTATGTAGCAGTCTAATTAAACTACACATCTAATTGAAATTAATGTACATTGTGATTAATTTCGAGAGTCTCCAATAGAACAATTTATTATCGTCAAAGTTCAAAAATCCAACTAATAGAATTAAATTAAGAATTCGGTTAATAAGTATGCAAGTAGGTAAAAATATTTGTCCGTATTTTAAATTTGAGCGCGCTAGGAATATAATTTTAAAGGGAAGCCTTCCGCATTTATTATTCGCCATATTATTCGTGCAAGAACGTGGGCGCTTGGGCCGTTGTTTATTCGCAAATGGTTTCATTTGTCTTTGTTATACGTAAGAAAGTGAGTTTCGGCCGAGTTGCAGCATGTACAGTATTCTAATTAGAGCGACCATTCCTATACCATTATGCCGTTTAGTGGAGTGCGTCGGCTTTCGGGAAAAGGATGCGTGGACAGTGGAGGGCAGAAAGAGAGAACTGGATGGAGCGAGCGATCGAGTCTGGGAGAAAGAGAGAGAGAGAGAGAGAGAGAGAGAGAGAGAGAGAGAGAGAGAGAGAGAGAGAGGAGCATGGTTTGGAAGGATAGAGGACGGGGGAGTGAGTTAGATCTAATTGCATTAAGGAAACATGAGTTCCGTTTTGGAGGGGTAAGACTGCGATATCTTACGCGCTCGATTTTACTCGAAATACGTAGACGAACGAAAATTGCGCCCAACTATGTGGTGGTAGCGCGCAAACGATTCCAACGGACAACGGTATTAACATTTTTAAGTACCTTTCGCTTACCCCCCTCTGCCCAACGGCTCCCACTCGTCGCCGCCCCTCTGACCGGCTGCACCTCTAACACGTGCTTTCGTTATTACGCTTAGAAAAATTTCGAAAGTTTGCGCATTTGCTGATGATTTACGCGGGCCGCAGCGGCAACTCGTATAACGGACACCGTAAAATGCGCGCAAATACTTTTTTGCAGTGTGAATGTTGGCAGCACGGCGCTTTACGGCGCAATTTACCGGCTCGCATAATGAATTTGCAATTTTGCTCTCCGCTGACAATGTTGCACTTGAAAGAGAAAAATTGCGAAAACGATACAAAATTATACTAGACATTAAACTGTTGTTTCGACTCGAAATCGAGCGATAAATACAAATATTCTACGTGCCATTATCAAACATTGTAGCAAGCAGGAATTGAATGAAACGAAATTGGCAAATAAGATACCATTGAAGGAACGATCGCTTAGAGATAATAACAACGAAAATTTGAATCAAAGAACTGCATATTTGAACGTGGGCGCGTGTGCATGTATCTAGAAATTGGAAAAAAGGAGGACTAAAGAAGAACGCCAAAAACACTTCTTATAGATCTCTTTGCTCGACACGAAAATGTAGAAATCACAAGCCTGTATACATCATGCGACGTAGTATATACCCAGGGCTCACGAAAAAATGAAAACATATAAGAGGCACATGCATGTATGTACACTATAAATAAGTCGAAAAAATATACACACCTTTGATCGCATCTTCGAGATAGAACTCGCTCGCACGATCGTGAGTGAGCAGGAGCGAGAGAGTGAGCCAGAGAGAGAGAGAGAGAGAGAGAGAGAGAGAGAGAGAGAGAGAGAGGGGGCGGGAAAAAACAAGCCACCCGCCGCTGTGTGAGAGGGAGAGAGAGAGAGAGAGAGAGAGAGAGAGAGAGAGAGAGAGAGAGAGAGAGAGAGAGAGAGGCTGCGAAAATACACGTCCTACGCGCAAACACAATCTTGGCACAAAGCGACTCGATGTTAAAGCGATAAAGGCGCGAGTGGAACGCAAATCCAGCGGCACAGAAAACGAGGGAGACGGAGGATGTTGACTCCGGTCCTCCTTAAAGTTGATTTGTGCTCAATTATCGCGCATCCGCGCGCCCGTCCATTCGTCCGCTTCGCATCCACCACCGCAGCTTCATCCGCCTTTCCCTCTCTTTATTATAGAGCCAGGGCGACGTCGTCAACGAAGAAGACGAAGACGGCGTCGCGACGATTTTATTTATACACGCGTGCTCAAGATCCGCTCTCTCCCTCTCTCGCTCTCTCTCTCTCTCTCTCTCTCTTTCTCCCTCTTACTCTCTAGCTCTCTCCCTTTCTCGCTATCTTTCCCTCTCTTATAGAAATGCCACCCGCGTTTTGCGAATGCGGTGCAGTCGTCGTCGTTAAAACCCGTTGCAACGAGCTGCGCCCGTCCACGGCAAACGAGCGAAAAGAACGAGGAGGAGGAGATGGTGGAGGCAAAAGGTGGATCCGGCAATTCATTCAGCGTTTTATAACCCTACGTAAATGCAAGGCGGATTCTTTCCGTCTACGTCGGAGACTAGAGCTGATTCACGCGTGGTGGATTATTTCGATCTCTCTGTCTAAAGTTAGCCAAAAGGATTACGCGCGTAAGAGTCGGTACGAATCAACCGCTAGAACTCACCCCGTATACGTGAGCAATCACGATTCATTATGCGGGGTAAAAAATTTGAAGTGGAAGAAAGACAGGGAGAGAGGCATACCGTTAAGAGAGACAATGTCGTGACATCGAAGGGAAAAGCGTGGGAACGCGCACGAATACGTACGAGAAGCTTAACAAATCGGCTTGTTACTTTTATTTTTTTTTTTTAATCATCCACAAAATGCTTTAAGAATTTTATTACATTCACGAAACATCCAATTATTTCTTGTTATTGAAATTTCACTACTATATGTTTTATGCTTAATAATTTCGCGAAGAAAAGCAATAACAAACAATCTTTCTAATACATGAAAAAAAGCTAAATAATGTTGTTATTGAGAGTGAGAGTAAAGGTTCGGTAACGGGCAGTTTAATTGAGGAAATGAAGGAAAAGTGAAGAAAAATGATGGCTAACGCACGAAGAGTAACGAATCGATGAAGTGTCGAAAAACTTGGATGTTATAAATGCAGGTGCTACGAGAAAACATTCATCAAGATGATAAGATAGTGCTAAGGCTTGAGCGTAGGATCGGATTTGAGACGGGACCGAAGAGAGAAAGAGAATGTCATCCCTCGACACGGACAAGGGATTAACCTCGCAGAGACACTTTCCACGGTCTTAACCCTTTCTCGATCAAAAGAGGATTAACGGAAAGGTATGGATTCCGGATTACCAAGTGGTTTGAACATCTTTCCTGACACTCTCAAGCTTCGGCAATAACAACGAAAAAATATACCACGACGAGAATCTTCGGTTCGGTTTATTATAATCTTAAAATAATTCGTCCGTCTGTGCTTTCAACTAAAATTGACAATAACATTAATAATGGTATTGATTTTCTTATTTAAATGTTGCTTAAATGCTTTTCAGTGATAATTAAATAATGCTAAAAAAGACTGTACGTACGTATTATTATACATTGGACGCAACAAAAGTAGAATGTAGAACGCAATAGTTTTAAGAACAATCGATACTAAATTCGATACAATTATTGAAGGTCATATTTTATTATTTATTTTGAAAATTATTTCTTTATCATGAATTTATTGTGAAAATTATTCATTTATTATGAAAACTCCTACGCACCAAAAATCGATTCATTGTTACTTAATGACATTAATTGGGATCGCCGTGAGCCATAGTAGCTATAGCAACAATTTTCAGCTTCATATTTTATAGCCTCGTTAGCACTGGTACCGGCATACAATTGAAAAAATTCAATTAAAAAATCAGTGCTCCATTGTATAAAAACAAATGGAAAATAAAGGTGAAGGTTTATAAGGCAGAGCTATCAGGGTATTCAGTACAATGATCTACGTGCTGCAGGCTCTTCGGATTTACAGCGACAAAGTAATGATAACACGCATTTTTCGGTTCGTAAAGTAATCGAGAGGAACTACCGACGGAAGGCGATTGAACGCGCGCGCGCGCACCGCCTGTCGACAAAGTCGTCGGCCCAGATACGAAAATCGTAAAACAGCAGACGTAACGGCTACCGCAGGGAGAGCAGAATCCAAGAGGCACTTATCCCAGCCGAGATTAGGCGCGTAAAACGCAATGGTTACGTTTACACGCCATCGAGTGTATGCAACAGTATGGTCTCGAGGCATAAGCTTTCCACCCACTGACACGACCGACTTCGTATTTATACACCTCTTTCTTGTACACGCTATTTATACTTTACGTACTTATTGTCATCTCTCCTGAATTCTACGCTTCACTTTTATTCCTTTTCTTTTTTGTTGTATGTTTAACATACGCCTATAGACCGCGCGATTCTCTTTGCCGGTCTATTGTACATGAATTATAACGCGTTAATCATTGATTTGGGCAATGAAAACTAAAGCAACAATTTCCAGTTACGAAAGCCTAACCATTAGAGTGCTAAGACTGCCTGGACCTGACAGCTCGTCAAAAGTCTTTATGGCAGAGACTTTTCTCTTTTACAATAAGTTCAAATAATAATGCGGATAATTACAAAGCTCGATAAAGATAAAGTCGTGCTGAAACGGCGGTAGCTTAACGCAAATTTCAACGGCTGTCGTGACAGCTAAAAAGAATTTCGTATGCCATCGCTTCGTCGCAGCGACACATCGGTTGATTTCACGACGTTCAATTCCGTCGCGTACAATGATTTAAGAATTAAAAACGAGGTATTATCCAGATAATGGCGCTAACGACCGAAACTCACCAATTGTTGACTTGAAGAATCGTTAACCCCGTGTCCTGCGCCAACTGTTTCTTCTGGTCTTCCGATGGATACGGATGCTGGAAAAAAGCAGAGAATACGACAATTAAAATATAACGTCATAAATTCTGGGAACTGTAATTGAAAATAATAACGAAAGTCAGGCGCGGTACTGTAGCGGCCACCACCACCAACGCTACCGCCGTCGCCGCCGACGCCGCCATCGTTGGCACAAAATAACGGATGCCAGTGCAAAAATTCTATATGAAGGGAAGGCTAGATGCGCTATGGCGAATACAGGTACCGCGTGCGACTGTGCCGCGTATAAAGGTTCGAAGCATTACGCCTAGTCCCGGCACACCTGCGAAATATTATTTATTGCTCAAGAGTAAAAAAGAAATGGGTTGGTAGAGGGAGAACTGTAAGGATGAGAGGAAAAAAGATAGAGCGGCTGGAGATACATGGATGCTCGGCGCGCGAGGACGGGACGCCCCGCATTTTATCGACATTCGCATCTGCGCAGATGTGCAGCCTTTTACCAACGCTAGCTCAAACGCTCCTCCACGTGCTTTCCGGATCAGATTTTCATTTCGGCTTTTGCATGGAAAAGATCCGAAAAACGCTTTTACGAGGCAGCGCTCAGTCGTACAAATGAAACTGTAGGGATCACTTTCAATCCGGATTAAAAGCATGGATTTTCCGCTTTTCTCTGTCTTCCTTAATCTCGACATTTCTCCGGTCAATGTTCATCTTATTATCTTTATCCGGTTCGCTTTGGGCCAACTATTTTATATTTATTCTATGAAAAATAGAAAAAAGTACCGCAAAAAGTGATTTTCATGCAATTTTGTACACGAGCAATCCCATCTATCAGTTCTTTAATATTCAAATGTACTTTTAAGGCACGTCTTTTCAGACGTATTATTTTTATCAATACATATTATTATTTCTATAAATATCTTATTGGAATCAAGGTTTTCCTAACCACGTCGTTTGGTCCTCGACAAAGAATAACGACGCTCCAGAGGGAGCAACGCTTTTTTACGGCGCACCCAGGATGACAGGAAGAAAATGCAGCTTATCGGGAAATGGACGTAGCCAACTGTGCCAAATATGTATTTCGATGAGAAATAAACCGTACCGAGCGTGGTGACGAGGAGACGAGGAGGCAACTCGTCATATTTTTACATAATTAGCAAGTGGCGATCGCGACGAGTTTTTACGGGGCGCCGGGCAAGTGTCCCCTGCGGTATTTTCGGAAACCGCGACCGCGGCTCGCGCTTCTCCCCTCGATCGGTATATCATGTTTCTTGGAGGCGAGCCACGAAACACACGACGTAGGCCACAGCATAAGATGGACAAAAAGAGCCGAGCGGCGCGACGTCGCTTCGACCTATGCATTTATATACGGCGCTTCGGACCGACGCCATCGCCAAGAGATTCTTATCCTAATTAAAGCAACGGCGATACGCCTATTGTTAACGGACTTGAGTGCACGGAGGTGCCGCGCGCACAAACGTAATGAGCAGGGACAATACCATTTTCGCGGATTTTTTTATCTTTTTTGCAAGCCAAGTACATGCGTCCCCCGAAGGAAGAGGCGTTTTCGCCTTTTTTTTATCATTTCTCTTGCTCATTTTACATTGGCTGGACTATTTTGGAATAACGAAGGCTTTGCGCAGACTACGAAATTTTCGAAATTGCTGGAATATTGTAATCCTCGAGATTAAGAGGATTTTATGCTATATATGCATCTTTTACAATACAATATCATGCATAAAAACTAGAAAAATTAACATAAAATACCCTGGTAGCTATGCCATTGTCAATGTAGATCTTGAAAAAGAGTTATTACAGTCTAGCAACGCTGACATTCCCTTTATCTAATATCGTTACGCTTCCTGCAAAGTATTTATTTATTGTATATCGCAGCGTTAATAAAAATATGTTTTATTTTGTCTTTAATTTATTTAACTGAATAAATAAGGACAAGTCTCCATAATAAAATTATGTGAAAATTTCCAATTTTTCTACAATTAATGTGAAATCATTCTTTTTCTTAGATAAAACGAATGGTAGTTTACGATTTCGTTTATTGAAGATATATTTTTTTGTTTTTCTTAAGATTAGCGAGATGGCGCTTTTTAGTAGCTCCAGGTGCGTGAAACAACATAGTCCTATTAGTTAAGACGATAGAAAAAATGAATGATAGAGAGTGATAGGGGGGGGGGGGATTCGCAGGTAAGGAAGACAGTGAAATACAAAAGAAAGAATATTGTCTATCATTGTCGTTGGTTGAGGTCGTTGCGAATCGCTCTGGCGGACACCAGCCGTTAGTATATGCATAAAACAATCAAGATAATTGTCGAAGCTTCGTAGGGACTGACTTGCGCACGACCCTTCGGGACTATACGCTGCATCCCAAGGTAGAAGACGAAGGGTGAGAAAGCTAGCCCGAGTGAGAGGGAAGGACAAAGAGCATGAGCTATCCAATTACATTGAAAACAATAGTCTTAAGTGCTGCCAGCGTGCCGCCGCTCCGGTCTACTCTAGTCCTCTCCCTCCAACTTTTTCACTGATGGCTTTACAGAGAGGGAAATATCTTGCGACTACTGCACCCCCACCTTCTTTTTAAACCATTCCTAATATTACGAAAGCGCCACGAGTGCAGAAAAATGTTCGTATATGGCTTTTTTAAAGTGGGAATTGAGTCTGTCGCGAAAGTACTCGGAAAATTTCGATTACATGCTAACATTAACATTTAGAGATGTTGGAAAATCAACGACACTTTTATTGTGCGCACGTTTATTTTTATTGCTTGTAGTGCGCACTTTCCATAAACATTTGAAAGCTGAAGGATATACGACTTACATTTAAATTAAAAGTTTCCTGGTAATTCAAATATCCCGTATCGTAACCGTTCACTCTGTGCTAAAATAAACAAACGTAAAATTAATTTAATCCTCCATTAGTTTGCATTAGTTTGCATTAGTCATCATGCACAAGTGTTTAATATTTTAAATGTTACTAACAAAATCAACTCGTTTTAAGGAACATTGTTTATGAATATCTAATGCCCATGGATGCTCTGAGTAAAAGCAAAGAAGTAATTATTAGGCTACGATATTACTTATTATATATAATTCTAGGGAACTTTCATATACGGTTTTCTTAACTCAAGAAATAATAAAATTCAATTTCAACGAAAGTTTATTCTTTCTTTATATTTCTTATTCATTACGACTGGACATTATTTCCAAAAGATAACTTGGAGTAAGGGAGGCTACGGTTCGAGGGTAAGTTTCATCGTAACTGAATTAACCCATTCGAAGGGTTGGGGATTCTCTCCATCACTCTCTCTTTATCTCTTTCTTTACTCTCTTGTTCACCCGAACAAGCAATAAAATGAAAATGAACACTAAAAAGACAATATGAAAACCATTTGGGTCCTTGGCATTTCCTCGATTGAATAGAGAATGCCAATAAGAGATTTGGAAACGCTTCCAACGAATGCCTATATAAGTGCATAAGCTAAGCTTATTAACTTATAACAGTTTAATTACAATCACTTATATCATCAAATATCTTAATAATTACATGGCATCGTTACTTCAATTACCAGCAATTTTTTATACTCAATTATTTATACTGATTTATTAGCAGTAATAAGGTGGGAGAAATGATTTTCTAGCTTTCATTTCAATCTTTATTGAAAATTCTCACTCTCCTCTCTCCTCTCTCATCGCTAAATGCACCGAAAAGTATAAAGGCAATTAAAAGTATACTTGCTCATCAAGACTCGTTCGCAGCTGGCTCAATAAAATTGGGAAAAAATTCGAATGATGAATACGTTATGTCACAGCATTAATCCCGTAGAAATAAGATTTTATTCCGTTAAGAAGGAACGGCATTTATTCAAAGAGAGCCTGCGAAATTAGATAAAGATGGCTAGTATAGCGTTCATTCTCTCATCATTATAGACATTTCGGGCGACAATTTGCGTCGCGTGCTGCGTCAGGTCGAACGTCGGGACCGCCTCCTTGTATTCGGCGACGGGGGCGTGGTGGTGCCAGTGTCTCTCCAGACGTGATCCTGCCATTTTCGAAGGGCCCCGAGAAGAGGGAAACCAAGGGAGACGTACTAACTTTCTCTCTCTCTCTCTCTCTCTCTCTCTCTCTTCCTCGCACTCCTCATCTTTGTCTCATGCCTGAACTCCTCCCAAATGACACGTCGATGACGACCTGACTGCTGACTCTGGCTAACGAGAGAGGCGTGGGATCGAGTGGAGATCGCGCCTCGTCATCACCGAGATCCCCGGAGGTGGAGGTGCTTCGTGCCGTCGATGCCTTTCCCGCGTGACGCTTTGGACATTTAGAGAGCCAGTTAACGTTAATGCGGACAGTTTTGCGAGAAAGAGTACGTGCCTGTTTCGATTTATTTTCACCATGTCGATCCCAAGGCTTTTTCTAATTATTGCATCGAGCACAAAGTTTATGGCTCAGTTGGAGCGACTTGGAGACAATAATGTTCTTTGAAACCATTAGGCCGTAAATAGCTGCTTTCGCGCATTTATTAATGGGAGCAATTAATTCCACATTATTGTAAATAGCGTTTGGATTGTCAGCGGGTAGTTGGCGAGACGATTACGACTTGCCAAAAGGAATAAGACAATCTAATGGATTGTATCAAATGGCAATAAAAAGGCCAGATGAAATTATGGAGCGAAAAGATATTTAGTGTTTGAAATGAGACGGCTGCGAAATTTATGGCGCATTTTTGTGAGAAATATACGTTTACCTCCGTTTTTAGACTCCGCGCTGTAAAAGAAAGAGATAAAACAAGAAATGTCAGCGCGTCACTCAGGCTCAGTGTCTTCATTTCATCTGACCTCCTCCCCGGTTTCCACTACGGAATATTAGGTGCAGGTATTTTCGCGAAGAGGGCATAAACTCGTTACCTCTCATCTCAGAGGTTATTCAATTTGAGCGTTAAAATCCTCTAATGTGCCGTTATTGCCAGACGCCGGGACGATAATGGCCGCTACTGTTGAAAACTCCTTCCAGCTGCCAGCACTTGATCTTTAAAGAAAAGAGCGCCACAAAGGAGAGAATATTAACGGCCTTTGCTCACTCGAGAAGAACGTATTTACATCGTAAAATTTTTCGGCATATTAACCTCTCCGCGATAAGATGACATTAGCACATAAATACCATAAA
>NW_011948420.1:3515992-3519374 GCF_000503995.2 Ceratosolen solmsi marchali
TATATATATATATATATATATATATATATATATATCACTCGCTCGATCATGAGCGCTGACCTCCGAAAGTCTTTTGCTCGCACACTTACGCGCTCCCTCCATCGCTTCGCCTTTTGCTATCTCTTTCCATCCGTTTCGCGTGCTCTCTATCCGGGGCTTGGATCTGCCTTTGTCTGCCAATTTCATTGATTAGATCACCTCCGGCTTATCGGAGGCGAGACGACGTTCCCGCTTCCCTGGCCGTGGTTCGTTCTATACAGCGAGCACGCGACTGATTGCGCCACACTAATGAAACGACTAAAAGTTACAGGAGGCTAATCTTGTGTACGAAATAGAAAGTGGACACGCTACTACGGAGGCACCACAGATTCGACAAGATAAAACGCTCATTTGCTGGTACTGGACGCCGGCACTGGATAAAGGACAAGGTAAGACTTTGATTAGTTCTCGGTGCTGCACCCCCCTTGACCAATCATTACCAGCGTCATCGGAATTACTATCGTTCGTTCCATTGTCTTCGCGAACTTTTGCTTTCGAGAATGATCACGCCATAAAATTAACAAGTATTGGCTTTATTATTTATATAAAGGGCCTATTTTGCTGCTACCAGCCATTCTCCCAAAGCGCACACCGATATCTCTTATTTAGTGAGACAATATTGAAACGTGATTGTGCACTGGCGTAAAATAAAAAAAGCTACGACATAAAAATAATAATAAAATATAAAACTGTAAAAAGATGTTACAGTGTAATGTGGTGTTGTATGAAGAGACACGTGAAAACGCCCATAGACGCGACTCGCTACTAATGTACAACCCGATTTGCTTAATAATCTTTCTCATAATTATCTTCGTTTGAATAAGAAATTAATACCTGTCACTATTATGTAATAGGTAATAGTTGCTTGTCCATAATTAATAGTTCGCTTTTGCGGTAATGAACCCTTGGACTTTGGTATAGAGTGAGAATTCAAATAGGGATAAGCACGTTGCACGCCCAAAATATACATTTCGGCAAGAATAATTCGTAAAACAACCGAATAAACGACGAGATAAAAGTCTAACATTAGAGCTCATTAAAATAAACGGGATTTGGAGGTCCGGGTAGCTATCAGCGACATTCGTCACGATTTTCCATGATTGTAGTGAAGAGCAGGCAGACGGCGCTGCTGAAATTCGGGACTGCATGAAAACAACGTATGCACGCACGCACACCAAGATGCTTTAATTATAATGTTCGTGCGTTTAGATACGGGGCGGATGGGCCAACCTCCTTCGCTTCCACCTTCTTCTCTCTCTCCACCTCCTCGTGCACGCGTTGGATGCCCCGGGCGCGTCGATTCTCCCCCCGCCACGGTCGCTCGCGCCGGAACCTAGTAATCATCCCCAGTCAGCCTTTCAGTCAGTTCCTGTTGCTATTTAATTATCCATTTAAAGCGTATAATTTTCTCCCGGGGCTCAACGATCCGTGCGAGCTGTTGCTGCTCTCCTAACTCTTCCCCCACTCCTATTTCTCTCTCTCTCTCTCTCTCTCTCTCTCTCTCTCTCTCTCGCCCTCACCCTACTGATACTCCCTCACCCTTTTTTATATATTTACTTATCAATATTCCGTCCCCACGGTTAATTATAGGCCATTATCGATATACTATTTTTTACGTATCGCAATCGGAGCAGCGACTCCGCATTACGGGACTTGTTCGAAAAGTTCTGATGGAAAGCGTGGGAGTCAACTACCAAATATCACTGACTTGATCGCTGTTTCAGATGGGTGCGGTTTCGTCCGCTTAGCACGAACATTTGCCTCTATTTGTGCTCGCACAGAAATAACGCGTTGCCCCCTTACCCCTCCCACTCATCGTTGACTTTTACAAATACAGCAATATTACGCTTTTGTCCTTTACTTGAATCATCGATTTTATTATGCCAATAATTTATATTAAAAAAACATGCATAAATACAAGCTGGGCTTTAACTTTCTTTCGATTAATTAAAATCGACCGTGCACTAAAGAGTCTATATAATGTATGTAATAAGCAAGTAACGATACAATAAATAAAGCACAACCACGTGTACTAAATTGAGATACAATTTAATGAAATATCTTTATCTCGAGAAGTAGTCAGCTTCTATTTGGTTTTAGATTCAGGAGAGTACATAATATAACGTTTATAATAAGAAAAGACATCTCTATTAATAATAGAGAGAGACGCGAATGTTCCTACACTTCAATGTTCCAACAGTTCCTTAAACGAAATTCTTGCAAAGTTACAAATTCTTTTTGTATATACGATATAGGCCATGGCCTTGTATATGATTGACGAGGCGGACGCTCAACTCTACGAGCGACCATTCTAACGGCCACTCAATTTTAACGAATAACTAACTAAAGCAAATAACTAAAAACTCGACAAAATCCTTTAAATAGATAAAATAGCCAATTGTCTCTAATAAGATGATTTTAGAGAATTCACGATAAGGAAGGAAATAGTTTAAAATATAAATTCGTGCGCTAAGCCTTGCGCGGCTCAACTATACACAGCGCCCCCATCCTTCCTCTACGCGAAAAGACCTAGCCAGGCTGAAGATTAGGTAGGAAAATTTGCCATACGCGGTCTAGAAGGAAGATCTCCGGTGGTGGAGCTCCGTAAGCAGCCTATGCATATAAGCCCCGGGTAAATCAGTTTTGGAGCCGTGGACGCGCGGTCGCGGCAACATCCCGGCAAACTGGGGCGCGCTTATAGATGGGAATGGTTGTTAGGTGGATATTGGTTATGGTGGGCTATGTTGGCGTCGATACCTCTCGCTGATTTTTCCCGGAGCCGGGGATCAGGCGCGGGAACCCGTTTAGCGTCAATTTATTCGGGATTCCGGAGATTCCCGTGGATTCGTGCGAGGGGCTCACGCCCCCGGCCGTTTGCATAATATTGTATTTATTTCGTCTTGTAACCCGCGCTCGAGCTATGCCGAGGAGGTGGGTGATGTGGAGGAGGTGGAGGAGGTGGAGAAGGTGGAGAAGGTGGAGGAGTAGGGGGAGGTGATAGCAGTGAAGGCGGTGGCGGTGGCGGTGGCGGTGGCGGTGGCGGTGGCGGTGACGGTGACCGTGACGGTGGCGGCGGCGGCGGCGACTCCAAGCGTAAGCAGAGGCTGCCGGCCCCGAAATGGGCTACGCGCGAGTTCCAGGGGGGGATTTCCGAGAGCGAGGCGTGCCCATTCACGACGAGCAATTTGGATCCGGCACGTTATTGGACGCGTGCTCCGGGCGAACTTTTCCCCGCTTCTTCTACTTCTTATTCTTCTTGCTCCTTTTTTTCAACCTTTTTCGCTTTATTTCTCTTATGCGCGCTCTCCACGACCAACGGCAGCGAGAAGGAAAGCCTCGCGAG
>NW_011948420.1:3519389-3540622 GCF_000503995.2 Ceratosolen solmsi marchali
CGGAAGAGCCTTGATTATCCATTCCGAGCATGCGCCACTACGGACTCGCGTCCCCGCGTCGTTATTTAAATTTAACGTCCATTCGGGGCGACGATTAGAGGCGCGGACCGTCGACTGGACCGAGTAAGGTCTAGGGTAGTCGCCGCCGTAGCGCGTGATAAAATCGTCGGATTTAGCTGTCGTCGGGAGCGGCGATAGGCCCTCTTGTTTATGGCGGCGTGCTTATAATTTGCACGGACTTTATCCTGCTTGTCAAGGCCAATAAATAGAATATAAATTAATCGTAGGATCGGCGGTGCGCAACGCTCGGGGTGTGATCACCACGGCCCCGTTTACTGATAAATAAAACTTAAAAGTGAGCGCTTGTGATTTATAATGGAGCCCGTGTATACGTGAGCATCAATCTTTCTTGAAATACTTTAAACTTGATCGATACGAATTTGTTCGAGATACGAAATTAATACTCACAATTAGTAGCTATTAATTATCGTGCAAGAGCGCGGACTTGATTTATTGGACGGGAAATTATTGGAACAGGCTATTAAGATTCCAGTTATCTCAATATTATGTCTATCTTTAGACACTTGAAGCGAGCTCTAGAATGTTCAGCCGACGACGAGCTTATCGAATCTGTCGAATCCGTTATTTCTCATTGGCTCCGATAACTCGCGACCTATGACAATCCGACAGTCCCCTCTGTTTTATTGCGCCTGACCTTGGACGGCAAAAAATCCCGGCCGATAAGCGATGTCGGACCTTCGACTTGTGGATGACTACAAACCGAAGCGAACGTCGATCGGGGATGGGAGATGGGGGAACGAAGTGTGCAATGATTCTCGAATGCGCACAGCGTAGCACGGGTGGCCTAGCGAATCGCCATAATAAAATACAATATCCGTAATGAGCACGTCAATCAGGCGATTGTGTGAATTGTTGCGAGATTCCGATATTCGCTGGAGATGCCCGAAAAAAAGAGCGATGACTGATTGACGCGAGAGCGCGCTCGTACTAGGATACGCGAAACCGGAGAAAATGACTTCAACTTGCCATTGATCCCGTGTCAAGTCCCAATAAACCTCCACCAACTTATAATCCATCTGGCATCTCTTTCTTATATTACTTAACAGCTACTTTTGGGCAATTATTATTCTGCCTCCCACTCTTCTTCATGATCGTACCGGAAAAGAATGGATAGAGTACTTTTCGTCCAAGTTCCGATGCCATAACAACGAACGCCTACTAATATTATCGAAATGTTCTGAGTATTTTGTAACATTATCGTAAGTATTTATTTGCGTTTAAACGAGAGATTATAGTAATTATACAAATTAATATAGCTGCTCACCGTTGACGCGTATGTCCGCATCATAAATATCTTAATCAGAATATTTACAAGCTTATTAACTTATATAATAATTTCAATTTGCCAGCAGGATTAAAAAACAATATTATAAAATTCAATATTTATGTAAAACTACTAATAAAACATGTAACTGAAGTATTATTCAAGGCTACAGATTATTATGAGTAGAAGAAAGTTTTTTTTTTTTGTATTTTAAATATGAATAACAATCTCGATAATAATGAATCAATATTCGAGTTTTCTTACGGAAATCAGCGTTTTTAAAAATGTAAACGAGCATTAAATGATAATTCTTAAATTGTTTATTCCATATATTAAAATTATATATGATATTCTATATAATAAAAAGTACGTTCAAAATAATAATAGATTTATAAATTTTTTTCATCTACAAATAGAGTTAAAATTGAAGAATCTTTAAAATACGTAACAAATAAAAGGATACAAGGTATAGAAAAATGTACTCTTTACGTTCCAAAGGCTATTAGTTAATATTCAATCATTACCATATAAAGTCTAACGAATTAATGGTCGCTTTTAAAGTACTTTTTATGTTAAATATAATTTATAATCGCATTAAAATGCGTCTATAGGCGCGAGCACGTACAGGCGATACTCCAATCTAATAACAATCCAAGCTATAAAGCAAATTAAAAATGCGTCAAAAAATCGCGAACACGGTAAAAGTCATAAATATTAATACAAAATAAAAAACGACTTTTACACATTGAGCGCAGTATAGATTTTGCAGAAATCTGCGCGGGCGTCACATACACACGGTGTTGGCATTGATGTCGGCATTGGCGTCGGCGTCGGCGTCGACGGTGGCGGTGGCGGCGGCTGCCGCGGCAGCAGCAACAGCAGCGGCTGCATCGCGCTCAACGGGCCGACGCAATTTGTATGTAAAAAATACCTGCTCATCCACACGTCGCTATCGGTTAAACGCATGGACGCTGCCTCGGCAGATAATGCCGCGTTAAATCGATTTCGCGCATCCGCAAAAATGACGCGTCATCGGATTTTAAAAGCCCCGAGAAACACGCCGACGCCGCGTGATTTTCATCGCTGTAATAATGCTCCTCCTATCGATATTTCCGATGCCCGGTACACACGCGCGCATATTCCGAAGCCTCCAGCACACGGGGCGCACTCCCTCGCTTTTATCGCTGTAATTTTGCAGCGGTCGCGCGGCCAGTGCTGAGAGATTACGAATGCACTTTTCCGATTTATTCGCCGTTTACGTGCCAATAAATATGTTTTGACTAATGAACCTAATTCCCCGTATCGCCCGCTCCGCTGGTACGATCACCCCTTCTGGTCCCGCCGTCTGCCAATTGCCGACTAGATACGCTTCGGAAAATAATAAAAGGGTGATTAATACTCTTACGGAGGATGTATCGTGCGATAAAGCCCCATTATTTTATTTTTATTGATAGGGTGAGGTTCGCTGAGTTTTTTGTTTGCTTTGTTCCACGAACGCAATATCTACGATCAACCTCGCGGTTCTCCTAATTTCAGCACACGTTTGATTCCCAATGGATCGCCAAAGTGTTATTTATAAAAATACATTGAAAACATACATGACTGTAGTTAAATAACGTCTAACAACAAATATTCAAGTAATTTTTAAATTATTATTTTATTATATATTTGATATGCAACTCATTCGATACGTCGTTATAAAGGAAAAGAAGAAAAAAATTGGAAGGTAGCAAATATTTTATTATAATATATATTTTTTATGTAATTTATAATAAATTTTGAAATACTGAACATTTTCAACATTAACATGCCAGTAGTTTATCTACGAATTTTAAAATACTATGTAGCGATAAAATTTATCTGAATATTAATGATGCTGATGTAACTTTTTCTATTTTAGATCTTTGTTGCGCTCTTTATTACTGGCTGTGTAATAGTTAATGACAGCTTGGTTCATTTTCAATAAAGTTGAATACTAATAGCATCTCTAATACATAATACTATTATGAATACAGATAATTATATCAAACTTTATTTTATATTACCGCATCTAAAAAAGATATTCAAAGTGACTTTCATCTTAAATGTTCACAGCTCTTAAAATTTTAATTAATGGTGTGACATTATAAAAATAATCCTATATAACGCCATTACTGTAATACGGAAACTTGAAAGTATTTGTTGTATAACATTTATTTATTACAAATAAATTCGGCTTTTACTGGAAATATTATAATTTAGATTTTATTGAATAATAGACCGTATAATTTAACTGTAGATAATTAAAGAGAAAGTGCCTTCATTCATTTAGAATACCTATATCTAAATATTCATACATATATATTACTGTAATCCTACAATTCGTTTGTGTTAAAAATTTTACTCCAGACCACATTTAACTTTTTTTTTACAGAGGTAACTAAAAATCTTCTGCCACAATAATATTTTACAGCTTAGTAGTTTAAAAACGTAGCATTGCTTTTGTGCAAAAAAAGAATTTTCCCTCTCTGCACAGGACTTTGGAAGTCATGAACATCGTGGAATACAACCTTTTCTGTCTCATAGTTGCACAAGCGTCCCTCGGTTCAGACATAATTCTGACGTATTCTTTACTTTTTGTAAACTCTTTTTAATATTATTTGTATGCTTATGTAATATTGTATTATTAGATAGAAATTGAATTAATATAATATTTCAAATTTTATATCTAAAATAAAATAATTGCAATTTCGTTAAAATAATAAATAATGCTACCATGAAATTGTTTTTAAAAGTAAAAAAAAGTGTATAATAGATTTATTTTACACGATTTCCAAACAATAAAAATTAGAAATATGACGTGTACATCGTGATTCGCAACTAGAACCAAGCAAACGAGAAGAATATTGGTCTCCAAAAGAAGAAGAAGAAGAAGAAGAAGAAAAAGAAGAAGAAGAAGAAGAAGAAGGAGACGAAGAAGAAGAAGCAGAAGAAGAAGAAGAGCAAATGCATCGATGTGTATGTGCAAGATGTAAGAAATGGAATTCTTATATCGCGAAAGGAAGTCGTGATAATGGTGGTAGTGAATCAGGTCCCTACCTTCCTCTGAACACTCGTATAGGCGCTTTTGCCTCAGATACCGACTGTTCGTTGTCTCAGTCAATTAAGTCAGTGAAATTCAGTGGTCATCCCAATGGATAAGCCAGAAAGAGAGATGGAGGAGGGTTCCGAAGAAGGATGGAGAATTACCTGCGACTTGATAGCAGCAAAAAGGCCTTCGACTGGATCGTTATCGTTATTTAATATCCCGTTATTAACGCACTCTAGTGCCAATTTGAAAGTGTTGTTTATGTTGTTTATATAGAAGGGCGCCTCCTCGATCTTTTTGCAAGATTCTCGAACAAGCACAAGTGAGTACGCATCCGCCTTTTATGAACATATTTGTGACCAAGTGACGCGATATCTCGTATATTGCGACATACTTTTGCTACATGAAAATCCAAGCTTGATTGTCTGGTTTTTTCCCGCCGCGTTTGCTATTTTTTTATCGGTCAGTTCGAAGAAGTGATCGCGGAAAAATACATTAACAGCGAATAGCCGTTTATGAGCAATTATGATTACCACGTTACTCTAAAATGTTGTATTAAGTTAAATAAGATTTTTCGTGGAAAAATTCATGCTCGTACGTTCATAATACGTTGAATATTTTAGTAAAAATATCATCGGTACTTTTTCTGTCTCTCTAAAGACATTTTTGGACCGCTTGACCTATAGCTATAAAAATTTTTAACATCCATTCCTGGTGCACATTAATACAAATTAATTAATTTATTAAACTAATTTAATTATAATACGCGCGCGTATTCTAATTCTTCATAATCGCGATTCATCATAATCAACGAGTCAGTACATCAATGATAACATATAAATTTTTATAATTTGATAACACTAATAATTATAAAATATTAAAAAAAAAACAATACAATAACTAAAAGTGATTTAATTCATTTTAAAAATTTACAATAAAAAATGTATTTATTATTGCAAAGAATACTTAACAATATAATTATCTTTGCCTATCACTACCTTATGAATTTCACAAAACAGATTAACATTTCAAAGGTAGGCACTTTGTTTTTTGTATTTATGTTTCCTCAATCTAGTCGCATGTATATATTTCATCGCTTTAACGGCGTTAAGGCGTACATACTGCCAAGCTTGTATACAGGGGTAAAGAGAACATACGACCCGATACATACATGCATACGTACTTTAGTGGCAGACGAATGGAATGGGTTAATTATCGTCGTCCTGTAGCGCGAGTCCTTGCATTTCACCCAGATACTAATAGGCAGCGGTGAATTGTGCAGCTACAGCCAAAGGCACAAAACAAAAGTTATTGACTGCAGGTATGCGCTTCTTCTGCCTCTTTTTCTCTCTGTCTGACCTTTTTTTATTGCTCTCTTAATATCGCGGCCACTTATCGTCATGAGAGCCACAATTAGGTCGTTGTGCATATGGAAAAACGTGAGAAAATGAGAGCGTACTTGAGTATCTCGGATGAAGCAATCTTGTGTCAAAGGAAATGTATACGCAACTAAATTTTTTCAGCGAAAGTACAACAAGACGTTTAATTAATCTTTTATTCATCCTGTACTTGAATTGTTGAAATTATAAGACGTTGAGCCTATTAACAAATATAGTATTACAAGCACGATTTTAAAATTATATTCATTGGCTATCGTATATTATAATTTTCAAATTGTATTAGATCTCAAAACCTTGATAGCGTGCATTAAATATACAAGAACACATCTATACGATAATAAGACTTTAAAAGGAGCTTAGATTTTCCGGAAACCGTATGGCGCAAAAAAACGCAATTTCACGGTATGAAATATATTCGAATGAAACATTCCCCGCCGATTAAAATAAGAAAAAGCGAGGGGGCAGGAGAGAAAGGGGCATTCGATTTTTCCGTCCAAGAATTCAAGAAATTTCAACGCACTTATCAAGATCGTCCCCAAGTGCTTCACGGCAAGAGAACATCTTTCGACGATCATTTTACACTTGAGCAAAAGTAAGAAGAGATAGGGAGATAGAGAGAGATAGAGAGATAGAGAGAGAGAGAGAGAGAGAAATAGGGAGAGAGAGAAGAGAAATAATGCTACACAGCAGTCGAAAGAATAATAAAAAACGGAAAATAAGTACTAGCGATAGACTGAGACGAAAAAATAACGTAATATCAACAGCGGGCATCGCCACTGTGCTGCTGCTTCAGATTGACAGGCGGATATTTTTATGCGAAGCCCCGCGTCCGATAATCCGTTCGCTGTTTTATGGCTGCGGCGCGGCCCATGGCTGACGTCATGCACCGCGCGGAATATGAATTTCACATGCTACCCCAGGCTTCGGCTCTCTCCCTTTCCTTCATGCACATACATGCACATGCATACTCTCTCTCTCTCTCTCTCTCTCTCTCTCTCTCTACCTTTCTCTCTTCCTCTCTCTCTCTCTCCCTCTCTCTCTCTCTCCCTCTCTCCCGCTCTCTTTACCCAAGTTCTAGCTCTGTGTACCAAGAGAGCATAGTACTATAAATTGCACCGCCCTGTGTGTACCCAGCGAGGATTTTAACGAAAATCTGCATATTCGTTTACAGATGCTCAACGAATGGAATGACGTGCGCGTGTTTGTCGATGAATGTACGCGCGGGCGTCGTACCCTATGTTAGCGACTGTTTGTAAATGCATTAGGATGCACGAGTGACTTATGCATTTTTGAATTCGCACGCTTCGAAATGGACTTGCTCGGGGCCGAAACGAATGTACGAATTTTCGGAAAATCCAAAAAAGCAGAACCATTACATTTTACTTTATTTATTATTTAAGCCTTTATTTAGAAGCTTAAATAGACAAAAACAACATTGTATTAATAAAATTTTGTACATTGGTGTTTTATTTGTGATTCATATATATTTTAGAGTGGATGTGTTACATATATGTTAAATAATAAGTGATCATCCCATCTTGGATGAAAAATCTTGTAAAGTAATTTCACTCATTTTTACGTACCTTTTCATATTCCATGAATATATAAATAATCTTGTCGCTATACTTATTTGTTATTTGAATATGAAATAATAAAGCGTCAAAATTAAGTTTCGTATTCAAATTGGAAGAATCCTCCTTTCGAAGAAAGAGAGAGAGAGAGAGAGAGAGAGAGAGAGAGAGAGAGAGACTGTGAGGGAGAATGTCTGCATACATCACAAATTCAGTGACAGAATTTTTCTTTCTTTTACGCTTCGGTTATTGACAGATGATGTTTTATCCATAAGCAATGTATGCACACACCTACGCACACTTTCATGCTCGACACATGTTTGATTCAACTGACGTGTGATATTATTTATCGAAAAATTATTCCATCATTAAAATAGAAAATAAATCACTAATTGTCAGAAATGACTGCTACGGTTCGTTTGTTGTCTTTGTATATGCGCGTTCTAGCGATGAAACGAGAAAATCAGTCATGTTTTTATTTGAACAGATTATCTCCAAATAGTTGAACGTTATGTTATGTTATAAAGTATTATAATTAGTCGATCAAAAGTTGCCGATTTTCCTCTTAATTACGTTCGTTCTGCAAATCATTGAAATAAATCTGATCATAAAATATATGCAATGCATTATTCTGTAAGTATTTAAGCGCTATTTACTAATAACTCAAATTTTTTTATATACAATTTATTCACATTAAAAAATGTTTTATGATACCGTTTATTTAGCACAAAAGTCCTAATACACATTCTAACGATAATTAATCTAGTTTTTTAAATTCGTTAATCTATTATTATATTTCATGTATTTTCAATTAAAATATAAATAATCTAGCGAAAAAGCTTGGAATTAATTTCTCCTATTCCTCAAGCTGTATTAGTTGTATTACTCAATCCATTATTTTATTTCGATCATTCGCAATGGGAAAAATGAGGCACCAAACGTCTCTAAATAAAACCAATGCACATCATTATCTTATTAATAAAATAAAAGATAGAAAAAATGCACGTCCAACGTATGTTTCGACAGTAAAAACATGTCGCAGCAAATACAAAAGATAGCGAAGGTAAGTCCGATGGTAGTAGATATTTGGTCATATTACAGGCGCAAACTTATAATGTCGTAATTTCTATAATATTTCAAAGTTATCGAACCCGAACGATCGGTAATTAGATGTGTCTCTACGAAGAACAAGTCGCTTGTACGCCGAGAAATACAAACATCAGCGGGACTGGTCAGACCAGCTGCGAGCTGACTGTTGACTCCAACTAGTCTCTGTGACAATTACCGATATTCCACGAGAGTCTCTCTCTCTCTCTCTCTCTCTCTCTCCTTCGTTTTTTTAATGAATGAATATAATCATCCCGATTATACCAGATTGGCTCCCCTCCCCCATCTCTCATGCTTTCCTCTTCGTCTTTTAACTTATTCACATACATGCACATATGCCAAGACAATAAAAGAGAGAGAGGGAGAGAGAGTAATGTCAATCGATTATAGTGAAACTCAATTCCGATTGATCTATCCACGTCTAGTGATATCACACTTTTCACGGAATTAATTATCCTTACTTTTAATATTCAATCGTTTTCTTGTATTGGCCTTTTTTATTTCATACCTTATCAATAGGTTCGGCATTGGACAGTCATCTTCAATTTTTTCTGATGTCTATTCAAACGATTAAATTTAAATATAATTTGCTGGAGATATTTTCAGATAATAGCCATAGACATATCAAATAAATGGCTGATATTAGGTTTTCTATTGAACGGAAAACTATAATATTTAATATAAGGGATCCTTGAAACTGATACACAGAAAACATTTTGTCGTTCGCATGATTGGAAGAGTATGATCGATAATAGTACATTATATTACGTTAATTAATGAAGTTAAAAATTGAAATTTAAGAAATTGTTCAGAAATTATCCTTAAAAATTTTGTACTTTGAAAAAGCCTAATTGATTATTATTGGAAAAATTGCGAGGCTTGCGTAGCGCTATTAGAATTTTAGATTACCAATTCATAATAAATATACTATAATAAAACTGTAAATATTAATAACTGATACTGCGATTTCACGTGGACGATGGTTATGAATTAAATGAAAGATTTATTGAAAGCAATCATCTCTGTATTTATCTTTTACAGCACTTTCGCGAATTAAAATTATATTTGTTTTTTTTCACTCGTACAGTAACGAGCTGATTCAACCACCTCAATTTTTTTCTTCAATACCCGAAAGAATTCTCTTAATAATTATTTCCCATTTATAAATGTTTCGTTTGCAAAGATCTACCAAATGTATAAGAACTCGGGCTGTACGCTTATACTTACGCTACGCAGTTAAATTTCCAATAAACAATAAATAATTCGAGTCCAATGTGATCGGTTGCCCCACCTTTCGCCTCCTTCTGATCCATGTAATACCCAAGTCCAACCGTAATAATACGGTAATTTTTCTCGGATAATTTCTATTCGCCACTAAGTGGCTTGAAAAATGCTTTGTAATGAATCACGGCGAGCGTTAAAAAGAATTAAGGTCAACACTCATCGAAGATTGAAGATCACCCCCTTCACTAGTCCAGACCACAGATATTTACAGCCTCCGCTTTCGTATCTCTCTCTCACACACACACACCCACACACACAAACAAACAAACAAACAAACATACACACACACACACACTGTCCATCCATGGATCCATGGTGGTTATAGCCCCGACCCTCTCGTGGGGTGTTGCGATTACCCATGGCTATACCACCCCTGTGGCCTCCATACCTACGAGCGACGTGGTACAGAATATATGAATAATAATGACCGAGCGCAATATCGCGGCCGACATCGGAGTCATCGGCATCGGGGCCGCAAACCACCGTCACCACCGACGCATTATGAGCAGCGCCGGTGAGCAAGGCCGTGATGTACTGGCGCGCGCGCGATACGCGCGACGTGATTCGCTCTGATTAGCGCTATCTGTAACGATAGGCCCTCCCACTCTCACCCGCCAGGCACATAATCTCGCTATAATCGAACGATCCCTCGCGGGAACAAATACATTGGCTCCGCCCGTCTGTTCCCCGGCCCTACCACCCACCCTTTACATCTTTGCTTTTTCATTTCTCCGTGAGTCTCGACTTGCCTCGCATTTCCACCGATTTCTTCAATCCTTGCAACTGGCGATGGAAACGGACGACTACGAGGATTACGCCCATTCCGAAGGTCTCACGACTCTGTGAAAACGCATGACCGAATGCACGTTACATTTATACCGGCTAGCCAGGATTTGTCCATTTTATCACTGGCCATTTCCTCATTTTCTGGAGTGAAAGCAAAACGGTTAACGAGTGCACCCGAATTAATGACTGATTGATAGTACAATTACTACGATCGATTTATTACGAGTTGATTTCGAAATTTCGCGCAATGAATATTATATTGAACCTTTATTTTTATGTTACCATAGAGTTACCACAGGGTCAGCATAGGATTATCATTGGGTTACTAGAGGAAATCAGTAGCTGCGAATTTTTCAAACATTCTCGATGCCGCGCCTGTAAGACAAAAAGCCAAATAGAGAAGTGAGAAGAAATGGCAATAACTGTGGCCGATGAGGAACTTGATGAGTTTTGATAAATAATCACTGATATTTACGGATCTTTCTTATCTCTAAGTTTCGAGGCCATCAACCTCGTGTATTTTATAAATGATTTAGACTGAAAGAAGAATTGCTACGCGTACGGGTCGCGGTGCTTTAATTCAGCTGATTGCTCGTAGATCAAAAGTCAACACCTTGGCCAACCGAGAGTTTATTAAAAGACTGGGCCAAGTCGCCAATAATATATATGTGGGACTTACGCACCGCAGGACAGGATCTCGCGAGGGACGACGCGGTCGAGTTCGTTAGGGTCCGCTCGAAGACTCGTCCACGGGAAATATGACGCGCCGGCCTTACGCTTTGTGTGGCTCGCCTTGCTTTACGACCTCCCCTCACCCCGCTGATTCCATCCCACCAGACCAGCATCCTTCCCGCCCACCCCACCCAATGCTTGACCTGCGAGCGCACAAGCTATTCGCCTCCTTATCGTCAACGTCCTTTCCGGAGAGGGAAAAAATGAGGCCCACGGCTGTACGCGGGGGCTTTTTGTACAACAACGAGATGCTATACGGACCCTCATTATTTTACTCCCTTCGCGAGACAACTTGGGGATAATAAGCTGGGCGAGGCGTTAAAAATCCGACCTGCGGCGATTTTAACTTATTGCGCTGTTAGAAAATCATGATCGGCGGCCTCTTGGGAGGACCTTCTACTTCTTAAAATGCCTTCGATTCTCAAAAATATTGGCCTCCATCGTTTGTCCGATGGCGAGCGAAGGACGAGTCTTAAAATATAATGTACCAAATAAGGATACATTTAAGTAATTCTTCTCGGACTTCAATTATTAGCTAATTCGCCTTATACAACGTAGCTCGGATGCAATGGTTCACAAAAATATAGAATATATTGGAAAAAAAAATATAGAGAGCCAACAATAAAAAAATCAAAAGGAAAGATGAAAGGAAGAAAAGCAATGGGATAACCGCGAAGCGGTTATTTATATAAAGTCAGCGACTAATAATTCATTCACGAGGCGACACATTCGATATGCTTCATGCTTAAAGAAGATTTCCAAGTCAGCCGGATAATTGGCTCTAATCTATAAGTTTACGACTTTGTGAATAAAGAAGTTCCTTTCCCGCTTCTTCTGTATCTCGAATAGCCTCGCCGCGCATGGACTTTTCCTCGTTATTCGGCATGAAGTTAGCTACGCTCCGGCTTTTTCACTCTTCTCGGAGCGCCCGGGAAATTGCTTGCTCGCAGCTCTCGACGTTATTGAACGATGAGCGAACAAAGTTGCTGAAAATTATTATGCGCACGGCACATCCGACACCGAATACAAGAAAGTCCGAAGCTAGAAAGATGGTGGGCGAGAGGTGCAGGGAAGACGGGCATATAGAAACTCATATTAATATATATATATATATATATATATATATATATATATATACGGAAGCAGCTTTGCACTCAATCTTTTCCTCTTTCACTCTCGCACTCTTCCTACCCTTAGTCAACTCACTGTCTTTAAAAGCATCCTTCTTTCTTATGCACATGGCCTTCCATGTATCGACAAATCCTCGACGGCATTATCTAACGATATCAACATTGGGAAATTGTTTCTCCAAGGCATTCGCTTGAAATTTATCAGTTTTGCTTGCCTATTCTGTCTTCCAGCGCCCTCATAAATTCGAGAATATATAGTATATGTAACCGGTACGCTCATGGAGATCAGAAGGAAAGATTAATTCGCGTAATAATGTAATATACTAGTGCATATGAATGTTAATATGGTTCTTAGAATCTTATAATTGATTCATTATGTGATACGATTATGTGCACGCGCGTCGAAGCCAAGTTTTCATTCCGAGAACATTCGAGATCGTACCATTGATTCCTACGATCTTCATTTACCTGCCGATGAATTTGCTAAAGGATTCAAAGTCTAGATAAAAAGCTAATTGGAAATGTGAAAAATTTTGCACTTAATGCATGTACGTAACTTTTTATGTTTCAGAAAATTGTGACTTGTGCTATTAATGGCGAATGTTGTTTAATTAAAAAGTTAAAAACTTATCGAATAACGGGTCTTTCGAATAATATAAAAGAATTTCTCTTTGCCAAGTATTAACTTTCCCATGATATTATAAATTTAATTATATATATAGAACGGAGCACGCCAAGAAATAAATATTACAAATTATCAATAATAACTAATGAGTGTGGAATATTTAAAATCTCCTCTACTATCTCTCGATCATTCTCACACGATCCCAGATAAAGGTCCGACCTGTAGCTGCCCAGTGTGCACTCGCGCAGATAACCGCAATATAAACGTTCAACGTTATCCTGGAACATGACGGGCTTGGGTTTGGGTTGTGCGCGCGCGCGCGCACCCGCGCAGGAAGGGCGTTGAAAGCTGGATTCGCGACTAGAATACGCGGATAACATTATGTCGGAGCGAATGAGCTGCGACACGGTCGCACTGAATGGCGTCGAAAGCTCCGTGCGATAAGTAACCGACCGCGCCACTCAATCTACCCCCGCCCCCCTCACCCTCACTCTCACCCTCACCTACCCGTCCTCCGGACGTCACCGTCGCCCTCGCCCTCACCTACACCCACACCCTCGCCCTCACTCTCACCAACACTCTCAAACCTCACCCTCTCTCTCTATCTCCTTCTCTCTCTCTCTCTCTCTCACTCACTCTTTCTATTTCTCACGCTAACGCCCTGGCCCCGGAAGTAGCGGAGGAAAATCGGATCTCGATGTGGATTTAGCCGACTAGTTGTGTACGCGACGACGCGATTGATTTGTACATGGCTCTGTGGGTATATGCGTGTCGCGGGTGGAGGTGCAGAGCTGCAAGTGTGGGTAGAAGAATGAGAGGAGCCGAGTCGGAATTGTTGCGATATTGTTCTTCCCTATTCATGGCAAACTTTCAATGCTCTGAATGAGATTACACACGACAGTACAAATCAAGGATATCTTTAGAAATGTACATGCATACTTATTCGCAATTTAAAATACGTCGTGCATACGTGTATGCGCTGTATATAAAAGATTAATAGAATTTCCTGACTACGAATCTCTCGTTGAATAAGCCTGTTGATATTATAGTTGACATTGGTACAAATATAAATGAAATATGATGGGAGATAATGCATTGAATTAATAGAAAAATCGTAGGATGAGGGAAAAAATGCCGCTATATTTTAATATATATCTGCTTATAATGAAAACTTTTTAATTTAGGAAATCTAAAGCTAAAGCATACTCGCTTTTATTTACCTTTTATTTCATTTGATTTTACGGTTTAATTGAAATCCAACAGATTTAAGTTGTCGCTACATCGAAGATATTTGATAGGAATACTTATAGTTGGACTTCCAACTCGCTCGCTATAAATTTATGTGAATAAAAACGATACCGCGATATAATTTAATAAACGATATTGAGATTTTTTGCCAGCGTTGGGCAAAAAAATATTCCAAATGGCCGAAGTATTTCTAGCTACGGTCGATCGCAAAATTTGCAGCCTGAACGCTGGGCGTAAGAGATGTCGACGTCGACGACGAAGACGACAAGGAAGACGACGACGAGGAGCCGCTGCGCGTAAAGAAGCACCGGAGGGGGTGATTCCCAGCCGCGAAAATGACAGCCGCCAGTCCCTCTTCCCGCTCAGCGGGTAATTAAAATCTCTTTCGACAAAAATCCCCCGATAATTGTCATGAATTTACAAGGCAGGCGAAGGAAAACTCTACGAATCCAAGAGAATCCAAGAGAATACGCGAGAATACGGGGGCGTCGGAAGGAGAGAAGAGAGAAAAAGTAGAAGTAAACTGTACGTGAGAACGAAATACGGGATAGATATAGATTAAAGAGAGCAAAAACATCATGAAAAGCGGAAACGACGAGCCCTTACGAATTTCGGACAGTAACTTGCCTTAAAACATTACGACTCGAGTCTCGTTCTAGATAGAGAAAGGGAATAAGAGAGTGCGTATATTTATAAGAGAGACAGAGACAGAGACAGAGACAGTGACAGAGAAAGAGAGAGAGAGAGAGAGAGAGAGAGAGAGAGAAATAAATATAGAGGCTTGTCAAATGCTTCTCAGCCCCTCCGCATTACCATCGTGTTATGTTTTAACATTTCAGTTTACACGACCGCTAATCATGCTGGCAACGTGATACGTTTGCGTGAAACGTCCTCCAAGTTGGACCAAGTTTTCTCAGTAAACAAGGGTTATCATTTTTGTAATTGTGAATGAGACGGGGAGGGAGAGAGAGAGAGAGAGAGAGAGAGAGAGAGAGAAGTTGATGTGTACAAACAGCAGTAAATTTAACTTGTTTCACAAATTGAGATGTCCTTATGTAGGCCTCCTTATTTTTATTTCTCACCTTATTCATTTTTTATTATCAGTTCTGGTTTTGTAGGCTGTCCATCAAAGTAGAGCTAATGGCGAGCGATCGTAAAACGGAAGTAAACGACGACTACGGTATGGGATAGTGGAAGATGTCTTAAGAATGTAAGGAGGCTATTTCTTGACAGATGAATAGATTGGTCGTTCAACAAAAAATAGCTACTCCTTCGAATATTTTTTATCATTATAACGAAAAATGATATTGCATGTTGTTATTGTAGTTTCAACTAACGATACTTAAATTCTAATATTCTTTACATCCGTGAATATTATTTAGCTCTAATTATTTTGATTTTCATTCATTGTTATGCAACTGAAAATCACATAATAAGCATTTAAAATATATTGACTTTTTGTAAGTTTTTAAAAACATCGTTAATCTTACAATTACAACTCTTACGTGAAAGTAGCAATCCAGGAATTAGGTAAGAGTGATTTTAATGTATAATGATGAAATTACTTTTTTTTTCGTATTTTGTATTCTTGTTACTAGCCAATAATCGTTTGTCGATAAAAGGATACTTGAGGTATCGAGAGTGTCGACGAGATCGTTAACGATCATCAATGTGGTTTATTAAAATCGTTGTTCTTTGAAGTTTACAACTTTTATATTAGCGATTTAGAGTTACAAATATTGGTTCTTAAATGAAGGAAATCCTCGGGATTGGAACTTTGCACGCTGAATTGAAGAGAAAGAGAGAGATACTGAGGTTGGGTTAGTGTATATGAACGTGTTTGCGCGCGTGCGCGAGCAAGAGGAAGAGGAACGAAAAGAGAGGAGAAAAAGAAAATATCGGAATGAAGAGAAGTGGTTTCAATAAAAAATGATGGCGCGCCGCGATGCCAAGCGACTTCGTAAGTGTGTCCTAAGTGCATTTAACGATTATTTTATATTAACGGGTGAATTTATTAGCAACCTCCATTATCAACGAGAGTTCGGTGTTCGCCGCTGGCGTCGGTCGCTCGAAAAGCTCAAGGAGACGAATAAAAATGTCGTGGGAAACAAAAAGTCTTAAAAAAGCAATATCGGCAACTAAGATAGAAAGATGATGGTAGAAAGGTTTGTGAAACAATTAGGAAAAGATCTATATGAAGGGCCATGTACACATGCAAATGTGGTCGAATATTTTCAGAGCCCTTAAATATTTTTTTTTTTTAACTGCTTAAAATTATTTAAATATGCAACTTATTCGGAGAATACAGAAAGAGAGAGAGAGAGAGAGAGAGCATCAAAAAATTATAATAATGTGACTGTAAACTTGCAAAATTCGTTATTTTATTTGTAGGACTTATTCAAATTTCCAGACTTTTAGTCATGTATTATGGTAGAAATTAGTGACATTTTTCACTTTACAAGATTTTCTAATTATTAATATTTCAAATTAAGGTGTAATTTTTTAAAATATTTGCTCCGTTAAATAGCACGTATGATGTTATTCTACTTTCATTCGTCGCTTTTCTCGATAACTTTGTTGATCCGGCTTGGTATTCTTTTGTACAAAAAGTGTTCCATATATATTGGCCATTCAGTCAGATATATAAAAACGGGAAGGTAAAAAGGAATCTGAAAGAAGAAACCAAAAGGTGGATATTATATGAAAAAAGTATAGGTCAGGTAGTCGGCGTCTTTATTTGGCGGTCGAACTTATCTCTTCTCCCTTACTTCCGGGATTGCCGTACGCGCTCGGTCCTCGATATTACTTACTGAAGTTTCTCTCTCCTTCTCTATCTCCTTCACTTTCTCTCTTTCTATTCATGTATATTAAAAATGTGAAAAAGCTGCCATGGAGCCGATAAAGGCGATTTTAAAGGTCTTACGAGCCAATAACACGAGCCATTTAAATTTTACACTTTATGAAATTATTTTAATTCCTTTCGTATATCTCTTTAGTTAGTATCATTTTCTACTGATGGCATTTTAAGATAAAAGCACACATGAATTTCTGCAGTCTGGAAATAAGATCCGCCGCACGACAATATTGTACGAACGCAAAATTAAGACCCCGACCAGATCGAGAGCGTACGTGTACGAAGAATTACGTGTACTGAATTACGCGTGATACTTTATCGCAAATTAACTTTTGCTTTGATGGCTGTTATTTTTTAATTTTAATCAGACCTTTTTCGGTATATTCAGTTTAAGAACATTTATATAGTTTACGAAAGTGGAGCGTTCACGGACAAATAATACACAAATAGATATAGGTCTTTTGTTTATGTATATATGGGACCAATATTTTATTATGGAGGCATTAACATATATCCAACACAAAAATATTAGCCAGTATACATCATATATATAAATCTTCAAGTTTTTTAAAAATATCCAACTAATAAATTAGACATGCTTTTATTAACGAGTAAATCGAAATAATAAATTTCAGTTATTAAAAATTATAGTATTTTTTTTCACTTAATTGAAGGACAGTATAATTATTTGTTACTTCATGTGCTTAAATTTATAAAGAAACAGGCGCTTCTCAAGCACCGAATATAATGTAAATTGATTTTTATAGTCATGGTATAGCATAATCAGCCAGTTGTAAGTCACGCGGCGAGATCATTTTCAAATAACATAAACAACACTTTCGAATGATACGATCTTTGCGTTAAACGGCATTAAAATTCGAAAAAATTATAAAAGCGTTACTCGCACTTTTACGCTTTCTTTCTCTCTCTCTCTCTCTCTATCTATCTCCCTTACTCTCTGACTCTCCGTATCTCACTATACGCCAAAATCGCGCAAACGAGTTAATAACGAAGGTTCCATACTGTCATGACAAGATCATTTCATTTTATGCACTGGAGCAATACGGGGCCAGCATTCCCAAGCGACTAACTATAGCTCGGCCCCTTTTTCAATCTCCGTCGTTCTCAAGAGAGGAAAATAGAAAGAGGTAGACATAGGCGTATAAAGATAGATAGATAAAAAGCGAGAGTGAGAGAGAGAGAGAGAGAGAGAGAGAGAGACGTCAATTCTCAACAGAATAAGGCAAAGTAAGAGTCTTTTTCACAGACATTTTGAAACCACAGCACCGCATCTCTAAACTCAGGCTTCGAATATACTGGGATAAGATAAAGGGACGTGAGAGGAGGTGAAAAAAGTAGGTTTTTGTGTAAGCAGAGAAGAGAAAGGGCGTATTTAATGTGACCCGCGAGACTAGTTCTGATGGGGTTATGGGCCTCCCAGGCTTACTCTTTTCCGTCTTGTTCGCATCCCATTTTTCCCTTCATTTTATTCTATAATACATCCAAAAAAAAAAAAAAAAAATATATATATATATATATATATATGTATTAATTCTACTGGACAATACCACAGAAATGCTTTTTAAATTGCAAACGAACCTCTATCCTCATGACCCGTATATTTTACGGTACCATATAAAAATGTAAAATTACAGATTTTTTCGAGTGATCAGATCGAGATTTTTTAGTATATTTTGCGATTATTATCACTTATTATCTCTTTGCGGAAAAAATAAATATGTGTCTAACTCTTTTCAGAATATTAGAACACTACCCAGAAATTCTTAATAAAAAATAGTTAGCAGTACACAAAGACATTCATACATTCGCACTCTCTGTTATGTCGATTTCAAAGAAATACATTAAAAACACACGAATAGTAATAGTTATTATATCGTAAATAATTTTTTATGATTATCATATAACAATTTATAGGTTTTACAAATACTTTTTCAAACATCAATACCCCCATCGATACTATTAGTCGTTAAGACAATAGTAATTGAAAAAATATACGATTATTCAAACGTAGTTACAAACTGTTCAAATAAAACTTAACATAATATTAGTGATATTGTAATTACGTGAATATTTTGAAATTGTTTAATAAATAAAATTCTATTTTACTTTTTATTTTACTTTTTATGTCTATTTCTTTTACGTAAATATTAAAATAATGAACTTAAGACTAATTCAAGCAAATTTCTTATAATAATGAGCCTCCAATACAATCGAAAAATGAAATAATAACGGTAGTCGGGAAAAAAATAATAAACTATTCATAAGATGTATACGTCTATTTCACAATATCACTATATAATTTAAACCATTTCAGAGTATGTTACATGTATACAGTCAATACTAATTTTGCCAAACTATCACAAAATACTAGATCTCAATCTACAATCTTTTACTCCTTTCTAACATAATCACTTCTCAACCCTCGCATCTCTCATCTACTTACAGCATCGCGACATTTAAGCTTACAAGGGAAAACAGCATATATCTTTATGACAAGAGTCGTGTACCTACACTCGTACACTATTTATTTTTGCACAAAAACAGCAAACAAGACTGCCTATCCTCTTTTCTTCCTTTTTGCACTCGCGCTCGCGCGCGTGCCGGTAAATCAAGCAAGACAGGCATCCAGTATTCCGGGGACTCGTCGAGCTTTCCGGCGTTTCGCGCAGACGCCCACGAGAGAAAAATACTGGGGGAGGGTGGAGAATCTCTCTCTTTCTCGTGCGTCTGTTGTCTGTGCGCCGGCTCGCTTTTGCAAAGGGTGTCTCGCACAGCCGGAGGGTGTAACACCAGCTTATTCATTCGCAGGAAGCAAAACGAAGGAAACGGATGACGCGACATGCAGATCATTCTACTCTTCTCTCGCTCTTTGTCCCTCATCTCTTCTTTCGCGCCTTCCTGCTTTCTCGACTCTCTCCGTCTCTATCTCTCTTCGTCTCTCTATCTCTATCTATCTAACTATCTATCTATCCTTCTCTCTCTTTGTCTGTCTTTAACTCTCACTCTCTGCCAGAGTCCTTAATCGTGTGCGATAAATGCGCGTGGCCGGATTCCGCGTGGACACGTGACGCATGACGCACGTGAGTGCTGATGATGATGAGCGCGTGCACGAGTCATTACGATACGTGCGCGAGCCGTTGCCGTGTCATTTGGCGCTTTTAACCCACTTCCCGAACTATGAATGGCCCCTGCGTTCTTGTTATATTTTGCGAATAAGACTATTAATCATTGTTTCACGGATCGGAGCATAAAAATATTAGGCTATTCTCAATGGCAGATTTCACTTTCATAAGTAACCTTTGTTATAGCTAACTGCTGACGATCGTATGTATTTAAGATCGTAGGAAATTAATTTTAATATTCATACACATTAAGCTTTCTTAAGCTTAATGTTAGTAAATTCAATTGTAGTTTAAAAATAAGTCTGCTAAAATGTAATTGTCTCTTAGATTACAAAAGTGTACGCGCGTATTATAATGGTACGCTTTTGACACGAGAAGGAAAAAATTTAACTCCAAAAGTATAAATCCACTGCGAAAGAATAAGCAAAAGTCATATCGAAGACGAACGAGCTCCACTCATGGCAAAAAATATTTGCATTATAATGAAAAATCATAAAATATGCACTCTATTCGTGGTTGAAAAAGGGCGCAAAATGGAGAGTAGAACACGAGCAGGACACCAACAGTAAATTTCCACGGCAATTTTCGGTGCATCCGTAATCGAAATACGTTATAAGCGATTTTCTCGTCCGCATAGAACGATTCGCAAGTTTTACGCGTCCTCCAGGACCGATTGTCCGCTCCACGGATTACGTAAACCCCTAAAGCTAGAAAGAGAGAAAGGAGGAGGTACGGAGAGAGACATCATGTAGAAAGCGCCTAGATTCAACAGAAAGAGAAAGAGAGAAAAGACAAAAGGGGATGGAACGAAGAGAAATACGAGGAAAAGGTTATTTTGAGGATTTTGCATTATTCCCAGCAGCTCTGCCCCTTTTCCCTTTTGTCCTTTATCCTATATCATTCTCTATCCCTCTCTTTCTGCTTACTTCTTCTCTATCTCT
>NW_011948420.1:3540655-3554363 GCF_000503995.2 Ceratosolen solmsi marchali
TTGTGTGCCGATATTCTGCTATGCTAAGTTTGTTACACCAAGGGATGTCGCCCTTGTAAAACCATTTTCAGATAACGCATCTATTTTCCTCTCACTCACTCTCTCGTCTTTCATTGGCTTCATACGTACTCTCTTATATACGTTATATTATATATATATATATATATATATATATATATATATTATGAAGAAGGATATGTGAGTCTCTTTTGCTCTCTTTCAAATGCGAGTTTGTAGTAAAGGCGGGTGTACTGTATTATATATGAATTCACATCGTTCGGCCGATCAGTTTATGGTTTTATATTTCAGTTGGGGGTTTTACAATGATTGGAAATGCCGCGAATAGATAGAGTAACATTTTCACGCATATCGGACAGGTCGCACAAGCTTAACACAAGCAAAACTTTGTCAGAAGCTTCCGATTCGTTTCATATGTATGTACAAAATCGCACACAGATTGTCCCGCTCGCGCATACATACATTACGAAGCCAAGCACGCATTCATTTCCGGAAGATGTGTATACAAACATGCGCACACACGTGCGACGTATGTATGTATGTGTATATACGATTGTGCATGTATGTCCAAACGGTACATATAATGAGAAACCGTGAATACGGCTGCTATTAGTAAGTGTATAGACGTGTGCGCATACGATGCAGCATGTAATGCGTATCTTGAAAATACGAATGATCATAATCTTAAGAATTAAAATATACAAATGTCTTGTATGCATGCATGCAATTATGCATGATGATGTTTACGCGCTGTCATGTGCGCACGTTTCCATACATATCTAATGTATCTAAAACTCATGCATACATAATTTTCGAGAACATATGAAAATATACTGTTTACTTTTAGTTTCTTCTTATTCGCTTAATATGAAAATAATTTTGATAAGATTTTATCAAATAATACATATAACTTCGCTGAAATAATTATAAGAGTATGAAATTATTTCGCTTATTTCTGGTAGCATAATTGATAAATATCTGATAGAATATGATAGTATATAAACAGCCTGCACACTTAGCAAATAGAACTAAATTGCAGAACCGACTTATTTAAATACATATTATTATAGTTTTATTTTTAATATAATTATTATTCCTATGAGTCAACATTCGAATTAAAAATATTAATTATATTCACCAACGTTAGTTCAAAAGCAAATGAAAAACTAGACTATTAATTATATTATAGTCGTATTGCTTTTGCTATAAATCGAGTGATAGTTTTACGTTTAAACAAATAGGAGATTATAACATATAACGTTAATTATATCTATAAATATCACATATGATTTTATATATTACATATTTTCTAATTGTCAATGGCATATGAAAATTTCAATATTTTCAGGGACAGCTACGAATAATAAACAGCTAATTATCAACATTACAACGCATCGCTTCGCATTTCTTGCTAATATCATCTATATTCTTATATAAATGTATTTTATACGTCGTGAGAGTAACTTACTTAAAAAGTAATAAAAAGAATAGTAAGTTTAGCAAATATATTATGCTACTTACTATATAAAATACTAAATAATTACGAAATGTTCGAGTACAAACTGTGCATTAAAACTTCCAAGGCAACAAGCTAAACTCGTTAATGATAAGAAGTTGTAGTTGTCACTCAATTCTTGTAAAAAGTTTCCAAGAATTACAAACAAACAGTACTAAATGTGTGAAAAATATTATAAAATACGTAATCCAAATAAATGAATACTTAGAGTCGTGGCTACAGTGGAATAAAAACTAGAATAAAAAAAAAAGATGTTCGAAAGTTTTATTCCTCCGTCGCATGCGCAGGAGAAGTCGCAAATTGAAGTGGCAGTCGCGGATTACAGAGGAAATGGGTCGATGCCAAGGGCCCGGCTCGAACCCTTACTACGCCGGCCACTGGGAGTCGCGAGTGGAAAGTAGGCGGTCGCATAAAAATTGCATAACCAGCTCTTAGAAAACGATCGACGAGAGTCCCGCAGCGTCCCGTGGGAGGGCTCGGGGGTGTGGATCACCTCCTGTAGGACGGATCGAGACGATTACATGCCATGCATTTTTGAAAAACAAGTCGAGGAGAAATGGCTAGGACGAAAGCTTCGACGCAGCTGCCCATGGGCGCACAGAGAATTTCAAATTTTCTGTTACTTGTTTGGCTGCGGCTGAGATGCACGAGCATCGATTTACTTTCCCTCGAATAACTACAAGTCGAGCTATTTTTATAAGCCGTAAAGTATACGGAGCGTGGGGAGAAAAAAATTAATACTTTAAGAAACGCTGGAAAAAAATTTCTTAAGATTCATGCCGTTTAAGGTGTTTTTTTTTTGTTTTTTTTTTGTTTTTTAGAACTAAATTACTGTAATTTCTTGAATAATTTTGTTTGAAGTTTAATGAGCAATGTATGCAAATAAATTTTTGTTTAGCGCACGAGAAGAGTACGTTACAGCTAAATAGCACGATATAATAAAATTTAATAACTACAATTGGTAATTTCAAATTATAAGAATGGAAGTTGGTTGGAAATATTTTCAACTATTCAAAATAAATATTATGAATAGTCATTTGCTGAAAGACAACACGCATAAGCATCCATTAATTTTGATTGCATGCTGATTGGTAGTATTTTAAAATTAATGTAAATTTAAACAATTGTGGAAAACCTTTTTCCTTTCGCTTTGTATGATTAGCCTTCGAATGAGTGTAGTATTTCAAAAGTAATGGTACGTAAATCATCTTGTACAATTAAGACGATATGAAAGGTATTGTACGTTGCCGCATTGAAAAGATACCTTGTAACCTTTAAATTTATATGAAAATTGACTTGTTAAGAGGAAATGAAATGTTATCACATTTAAAAATTAGATTTTCGTGCAATACTATATAAACTCAGCTATTCTTTTATAATTCTGATAAATGCGATCGCACTCTATGTCGATACGGAAGCATCGGACGCTTGGGTAATAGTAATGTTAAATTAAAATCATGTAGAATGTACTGGTATGAGAAATAAATTTATTCAGCCAATCGAATGGCGTGGAAATAAATTCTTAAAATCATTTATACTATATTATTTTGTACATTTGAAATTAATAAAGCCACTGGATGGCCGCCTCTACGAAATCATTCCAAACAAATGTAAATTTTACATGAATGCTTCAATTCAATAACTTCCGTGTTACCTAAATTTGGATTAATTTAGAGTGATACGATGGAATTGTGCAAACGGATAATTCAGTTATTTTATTGCCGAGAAACTCATACAAAATTCAATTTCATTTGTACTCGAAACAATTTTCTCTTATTAATAAATACTGTAAATATTATTTCAATAAAAATTATGTTATTTCATATTATCAGTTAATAGAAAAATTCATCATTTCACAACTGTCTAATGTATAAAAGTTTCAAATTATTTAATAATTTGAATCTCAAAAAATTCCAAAACATTTTGCCTTATTAATTTATCTGATAATGCTTCGTAAAATCAATTAGAAAAACTAAGTCTTTGTATTTGTAATTGGTCGTTCAAAGAAATTAACGAAATGGAAGAAAAAAAAATTGGTAAATTGCTGTTATACATACGATGACAAGCAATGATAAATATAACTTTTGTTTATATAGAATCGATCGATATCACTTTGGTACTGCATTATCGTTAAATATTCAAGCAATATTTATGAAATACATTTATTAAAGATAAAAATCTCGCGTACTCTACACAAATTCCGTCTTTTTCATCATTTTTATCGCCCCCTTGCAAGTTCCTCGCCTTCTTCATCCTCTCAATTCCTTTCTACCATCTGCATACATCATCTTTCCAACTCTCCCCCCATTTACTTATATTCCAATATTGCCCCAGGATCAAGAAAATTTCCCAAAATGAAGAAAGAAAGAGAAACGATGGTGCGAGGAGGTACGAAATTTTTCAGGGCATAGAAAGCAACGGAACGAGAATACCCGGCGTAACGGAGTTGCTCTCTCTCTCTCTCTCTCTCTCTCTCTCTCTCTCTCTCTCTATCTATCTATCTATCTATCTATCTATCTATCTCTTTCTCTCTTTCGTGCTCGTCCTCGTCATCGCCTTCTCCTTATTCTTTCTGGCGGCGCTCCTCCAGCCCCCTTCCATCGTATTTGTACACGTATGCATGTATACGTGTATGGCGATGCGCGCAAGAGATAGCGAGGGCACGTAGCGAGTGGACGGTGTATCGAATAATTGGCTCCCGCGGCAAGTGCACATCCCGCCCATTACGTGCATCACTGCATCGTGGCGGAACGAGGCTTGAATCTGCCGATCCAATCGACTTTCCCAAGAGGGAAGACCGGCCTAGACCTTAAATCTATGAAGCATTGAGAGAAGTAAAGGAAATAAGGTAGAGTAGTGTTTCAAGCGAGAGTCGATGGAATCGCCTTGCCGACTAGGCGTCGATAGTTTTTGTTGTTATATTGTATGTCAATTTGCTGATCGGATCATTACTTAAATGAGAAAAATGCAGAACCATTAGGTAAATCTATTTTTTGCAACAATTATAATAGTATTATGTGCTCAATTCTTGAATTTGCATTATTAAAAATGGCGGAGTACGATCAAAAGTTACTTTCACAAGACGAGCATCGCTCAAATACAGTATTTGTCCTTTCTATATAATTATTGTTTTCTTAATTACCAGACTTTCGTTCAATTTAACCTGTAAGACAGTAACTCAGTTGAAATAATAAAAAAAAAACAAATCATTTCAAAATTGCGTTATTTAAAATAGAGTGTTTTGCTTGTTTAATGCATCGCAGTTTCATTTTTTTTCTCGTAAAAGCCATTTTCTTTATGTTATAAAATAATTGCATCTCCCACGAACGTAAGCGGGCAGTTTTTCAAGCACACTACTTTTATTACGTTAAATAATAAAAACAAAAGAATTATGTTGTCCAACTATCGGATGAATCTTGAAAAATATGAATATATGCGTTTTATTAATTTAAATTTAAGTAAGAAAAGAACACCATTCGTCTGATACGGTATTTCCTTGCCCCGTAAAACGCTAATTGCGTCCAGAAAAAGGCCTGCAGCATGAAATGCGCGAAAAATTATTATTAGCAGAGAAAGGTTAATGTTGCGCCAGACGCGCTATAAAATGTACCCCGGAATAAAAAAAAAAAAAAGCAACTGTTGGGAGGAGCGCTGAAGAATGACATTCGAACAATTATAGACCACGACGCATAGTTGCGTAATTGGAAGACACAACTCGCGCCTAAGTGCAGGCGCGCAATAAGTCACAGGATCCGGTCACGCAGCCGATTTTTCCACTCTCTTGGGCATCGGTCGCGCTACCATTCGCAATTTCAGGAACGATGGCCCGACGCATTTGAAGGTGAATCGGTTTTAGCCGGCGATAACACCCCCGCGCACCGCAACCCCAAGTGCGCGGCAACCGGCCGTGCGGCACAGTCGTCACGGCTGCCAATCCGCGCAATTATCCCTCAGGGGCCCGTGAGCAGGACCCTCGGGCCGCGACTCCACGCGGCCCGTATTTATGCCCGACGGCATCTTCGTCTCTGCCAGAATTGCGGTCGCCCGCTAACCCGTCGGTCTGGGTCACTGTCTGCGGAAAGTCCTGCTCGCGCTTAATCGCAACGGTCGCTTCCACAACGATTTAACTTCTCTCGCATGGCCAGCCAGTCCACGTACTTTGTAATTTAAATCGGTCCGCTGTCGCGATTTTGCCTTTCAAAGCTTTGCAATTATCAATCAAATTTAATGCATTTTCTCCGCTCGACGCCTTCTAGGCGTCCGAGATACTTGTCCGTGGCTGTTCCCGACCTGAATTTCATTACGAAAATTACAAAAGGAGCAATGGCTTGATTATGAGAGTTAGACTTGCAGTTGTAGAGCAGAAGTAATATTCGCTCGAATAATATGCAAATCTTAAAGTAATGCAATTGCAACAAGTACCATTTCGCTTGAATTTAGTAGATGTGTTTCAACGAATTAAATTAGCTCCCACATTTAATTTCTTTATTATCATGCGCGCCGGCTATTATAAAATCGTTCGTTTTAAGTTTGGCCTTAAAAACTTTTTCAATTGAATTCTAATTTTAACAATCATTGGTCTAAGGTTCGCTTGTACGAACTAGAAATTGGAGTGTTTCTATCCATTAACGGCGTTGCAATAAAGCCGAACATCATAAAGAAAGACTTAAAGAAAAAAAGAAAGAGAAAAGGCTTGAAATTCGTTCGATCATTCATTTCCATTTTATCAAAACACTAAAAAGCACAATATTGTTTAGCGCGCTTAATTAACTGCTCAAGTGCTTCCATTTAATTAATAAACAACAGTGTAGAGCACAACATTCTTCCACATTCGGAAATTGACGTACCGAGTACGCGGTGTAATGTGCGCGCGGTTACACGTTCCGCGAATTCGACATCTCATCGGTTAAAATCACTTGGACACCAACGTGAATAAATGCGAAGCCCCGTTTTCGTGAAGAGGCGAAGAGTCGCATCGCGGCATCGGCCGACTCCCTCGAACAAGTAGCCCAGGTCGCCCTCGTTTTTTGCCCTCGTCCGCTCACCAAGTCGTCCATCCGAGGCTACTTAAGTGAACCTTCCCGCGTAGCCGAGTTAATAGCCCCTAGCTATACAGAGGGTAAGAGGTGATGGGCAGCCAGGTCGACATCGCGATAAATATAAGTACCCGGCAACATTTATCAGCAAATAGCGAGCGATATTTTAGTCAAGTTGTCAAGACGCGCCAGGTCGGGTTATGCAGCGAGCATAAGGGGTCGCGTCCGCGACGAGTGATCGCTCAATTCGGCGGCATCGATCAGAACGATGAGCTGGTAGGACCCGGCCGTTGCACCGCGAGGACTGTAACTCTACCGTTGGATGCTCTCCCGTCGAACGCCTCACGCTTCGCTTTTACGACCTCGGCGAACTCCATTCGCGCCACTTCCAAAGCTATAATACGCCGCCACCCGCTCACGGCCCCTTCCCCCTAACACCGATTCTCGGCATTTTAATACTAGCCACGGCCAACAACATCGAAACTCTTAGCGTCGTCGCGTACTCGCCATTACATTACAAGCACTGATTAAAATCTAAATCTGCTATTTAAGGGCAAGGTGCAGCAGCGCCTGATATCTGTCGCTTTCGAGTTGGTTCCTGAAGCGAGCGACAGCGGCTGTAACATTGAGAAACGCATAAACGGTGGATCATGCTCGAGCACCGTTCATTTTTACCCCCCCCCCCACTCTCGAAGACACGCGCACAAACGCACAACCAACCCTCTCCCCTCTCCTCATATCGCTCTTTCTCTCTCTCTCTCTGTCTCTCACTCTAAGGGACATTTTGTTGGGGGTGCCTCGTAAATGTCAAACGATTAAATTATCCGTGTCTACGCGATAGATGGTGTATATATATCGCGTCCTGTGGTTAGTTGCCCATTTCTGACAATGAAGTTTTACGATTACATGATCTTTCCATGCAGATTCACATTGTGAATAGGTGGATGAGTTATTTATTACCGTGGCAATCAAAGCTCATGTAATAACTTATCAAAGGCGATTGGTACCTGTTGCCTTATTTACAGTCATCATTGTATTTGTGTCGCATGCCATCTAAGATGTAGTTTTGAAAAATGCTAGCGATGGAACAAATTTTCATACGAGGTATTTCAGACAAATGTACGTGTAGCCATTTACTATTCAAAGTTTAGTCGGAGCTTTATTTAGAAAAATACAACGTTTATGGAAAAGTGAAATTACGAGTAAAATTCGTTCGTTGGTGGCAGTCTAAAGCCCTGAGAAAACTGCTTTCTCAATTAAAAGCGAAAATCATAAAAACTTTAAAGCACGAGGAGAAAACTTTGCATTCAGCATATCCGATCTTAAATCAAAAAAGAAAAAAAAACAGAAAAGTACCTTGCCGAGAAATTCTTTAGAAACTTTTTGATAAAAGATCGTCCGGAGGAGAAGACACTGCTGAGAGCATGGCGTACGTTCTTCTGCACAGAGAGAGAGAGAGAGAGAGAGAGAGAATGAAAGGGAGACGCATTCACTCGTCTCTCTCATTTGACCAATCCCTCTTCTCCTGGCTCGCTCGTCTCTTCTTCCCTTCGCTCACTTGGCCGCTCTCGAGTCGCGGCTCGCAAAGGACGGGACGACGAGAGCTCGCAAGAGAGAAGGAGAAGAGATAGCAAGAATGAGATCCGCATATAGCCCCGGCAATAACGTCGAGCACCAGACGCTAATAACAGAGCATGCCGGCTGCCCATAGGCCATCCATGGCAATGAAACGAGACCAAACAAAAATTTCTCTCTTTCTCGCTCCCCTGGCTGGAATTATTATGGCGGACGGAAACGCGCGGGCACAGAGAAAAGGAGCCCCCGATGCACAAGAGGCCAAGGGGATATACACGTATGGCAGGATGGAAATGTATAGACGAGTAAAAAAATATAAGCGAAAATCTTGCGCTAGCTTCCTTTTGCAGATGAGCATCGAAGAGAGAGAGAGAGAGAGAGAGAGAGAGAGAGAGAGAATAATGGGATTTGAGAGGTAGGGGTAAGGGAGTTAGAGAAGGAATTTTCGTCATTCAAAAGCATTGAATAAAGTCGTTGCACCAAGGCAGTGACGAGCGTGAAGATTTCAATAGATTTGAGAGGTAGGGGTAAGGGAGTTAGAGAAGGAATTTTCGTCATTCAAAAGCATTGAATAAAGTCGTTGCACCAAGGCAGTGACGAGCGTGAAGATTTCAATAAATAGCTTACGAACATTTGATTGTACGAGATATAATTCCGTTGTAAAGATGCCGGCGAGCAACTTACCAAGAAAGAAATTTTATATGCATTGGGATTATCAACTTAAAATTATGCTCGTTGAAATGAAAAAAATTTGTTTAACATCCGGACGCATATGACTTGCAATTTCAAAATCACTAAAAATACTTTAAAAAATTTAAATATTCGCAAAATTATATGACATGCGATTTTGATATTATAGAGCTATTCAATATCCTAAATAAAATTCTCTTTCAGCATTAAACACAGTCCTATTAATCACAATGTGTTTATACTTACAGCAATTTGGAAAGGATAAATTGATGTCTTAGCAAAGAAACTCACCTGTAACACAATATAAAACATACGTATTAATATTAATTAATACAATTATTAATAAGTATTAAAAATAGTGGATAATAAAATTTCTTAATTATAGCGCGTGTTTCGAAATATGATTGAGTAGCAACGTAATATTAACGTCTTATCATTATTAAGTTTATATGTAAAATAAATGTGTAAATGTTAGAGGGAAGACTGAACTTAGACGAAAGACGTGGCTTATATTAAAATTATATCATCCTATTAACAATAATAATATCTAAAAATACGAATAGGGTCGAGATAATGAATCCTTCCATCATAAATCGACGATTCGAATGCAACGTAACTCGAATGACTTTAGGAGCAATTTCACGAACGTGGGAAATTCACGAGTGAGAGTACGCGCACTGCGCGTTACCGCGGCGTGGTGGCCTCGCTATTATAGTCCATATGTACTTAAGTACTCGCTTGGCGCACTTATATGCTTATGCCCAGGACTTAAGCGCATTTCTGCCTGCGCTCGCATGCACACACACGAGCCGACGCCGCACTGTCGGCCCATTCTCTCATTCTCTCTTGCTCTCTCCCGAGGAACGCACTTAAGCACATGTGAACAGAAGAAGACAGCGAGAGAGAGAGAGAGAGAGAGAGAGAGAGAGAGAGAGAGAGGGAAGGAGGTGCTCGACCTTCACGTGCACGCACCGCTGCCCTTAGGTGGTAACGAAGAGAAGCATCGCGAGCTGAGAGAAGAGAGATAGAAGGCTAACCATCGAAAGGAACGGCGATGCTGAGAGCCACAGAAAAGAATGGCCGACCGCAATGAAGATTTTAACTGGTACCCTCGTTGCGAGCCAAGTCCTTTTTGCTTTCTTCGTCTTCGTCTTCTTATGCTGCTCCTTTTTCCCCGTCCTCTCTGTCTCTCATTTCGCCTTCGACGATTGCTCCTTTTTTGCCTCCTCTACACCTTCTATTTTTTCGTTTCTTTTACTTTTTTTTATTTTTTATTTTTTTATTTTTTTATTCATTTTTTTCCCCCCGACTCGGAGAAGAATTTATCGAGGACACCTTTCTATTTCGTTGAAATAAACACACCAACGAGAATTGATCAGTGCTGACTCGTGTACGGGACGTCAATGCTAATCAAGGCGTTTTCTCCAATTTGTTCCTCGTCCGCGCTCCCTGCTACTAGCCCTTTCCTCTCTTTCTTTTTCCTTCCGAATTATTTCCCATTATTTATAGCACGAGATATTTGAATAAATCATTTACTTTGATGCTTTAAATTAATCTACCGGTTAATTTGGCCCCCTCATTTTCTCTTACTTATTTGCGCAATAAATTTTTTTTTTCTTACATAATTTTTAACAAATTAATATCCTAAAACATGTGATTTCATTAATAAATTATATAATGGTGCGAATAAACAATGTTCTTACGTATAGTTAGATAAGGTTTGTTTATACTCGGACTATGGCCATATTACGAAACTTTGTTAAAATTAATTTTCAGCTCTCGTTTAATGGAAGTTTCTACTTTCGATCAATAAATACTAATTTCAGCGGTAAAAAAAAGGAAGAAGGAAAGGAGAAAAGAACGACTGAAATTTACCATTAGCCAGCACGGTAGTAACAAAATAGTTGTTCTCTTCAAGCGCCCGAACGTCTACCTCAATAATCTCTAACTGCCTATCGGAAATAAATATAATATTAAATATCTCGTTTGTAATTAAATTACGAGGAGCATCGGAAGATGCTGTAGCCTCTTGCCCTTACTTATTCAACTGACACTACGGGCTATTAATGCGGATGATTAGCAAAGTAGCGATCAATCTGGTCCTAAAGACTAGGAATGGAAAGATATCAGTTTTTATGGGTCTGCCTCGGAATCTCGAGACTTGGGTGGAAGTTACGTCGGTGAACGTCGTTGAACGGTGCAGCGGCGCTCGCTTGGCGGTCGGCCACTGGCGGCCCGGAGAAAAACATCGCGAAGGCCAGGAAGCCGAGCTCTCTTAGTCCCGGGGTACGGTAGCCATGCGGCACTAGCCGACCGAAAGAAAGTGCAGGTCAATAACGAAAGCGACGACGTCGGAGGCGCGGATCGCGTACGTGCATCACTCCTCGAAAATGCACGCCCACACACGGTGGGAGCCCTCGCAGGCAGAGGGATCGCGTGCGGCGCTCCGGAGGCGGCAGGTGTTCGACTCGCCATTGGCCACCTCGACAACATGGCCGGGGTGCACCCTTTTCCTTCTTATGGAGCGCGAGAGCAACGGGGTAGGAATCCGCGATTGTACGAAGGACGACGCTCGTTAATGTCGAGGCTGCCACGTCTCCGGCCATACTATTTCTTAGCCGCTAGAGGCCGGTGTGCTTGGGGGAATTGTGGGGAGGGTTGAGAAGAAGACAGAGAAATAGAGAGAGAGAGAGAGAGAGAGATATAGAGAGGGGGGGGGAGAAGGTGGGGTCGAGGAGAAGGAGAATAAGAAGGAGGAGGAGGAGGAGGAGGAGGAGGAGGAGGAGGAGAAAGTTCTTCTTTGCAAAAACGTGAAACCGAGAAGCAGTTAAGGAGAGGAATTTCGTGGCTGCGGTATCTCATCGTCGCCAGCAGGACGCAGATCCGAGCTAACCTCGGCCTCGGGGTTCGCTCGCGCGACTTGCTTGCGTTTTTAGAAACGAGCTGCTGGTATGGCCGAGGAGCGCATGCTATAACGAATAAGAGAATCCGAGGGACGGAGATACGATAGCACCGGCCATGCATCCGCTTCAATGGAAATGCGGAAAATAGGCGGGGGACTACTACTCGATAACATCCTAATGAATTTGCAGTACCATTTAGCCGGCCCGAGTCCGCTCCAATTCCCCGAGTGTCAATTTCATTCTATGAACGAGGAGGCAGGAAAGGACTGACGCGAGCTCGACACGTTTTTTCCTCGACCACCCGACGGGAATATTTAATTACGAGCTTCGGTACTCGTGCACCGCGGGGAGACACATGCATGTAATGCGCTCGGCTCTTTCATCCCATTTCTCGAAATGGCGCGGACGCGCCTTATGACGCTTACATCGCGCTTTGTAATTGCTTCGCAGGCTCGAGCCAGCAATTACACGGATCCGCGACCACGCGACTCCGCATCTAAGGAACCTCATCTCTGAGTCGTGCAACGGGGAATACATGGCGCGGGGTTTGGTAGGGACGGCGAAGGTGGACGAAAGGCCAAAATGAGAAGAGAGGAGGATGGTTAATTATATCGAACGTCGATCTCTCCTCGTTGCATGATACAGCAAATACGGCGATCTACGTTGCAGTTTTCGTTAGCTCCTGGCGCTTTCAGAATTATACGAATTCATCCTCAACGAACCCCGTTCGACGTACATTCTTCTTGATTTTTAAGCTCGTGACTTCATCTAATCGGCTATCGTAATTTCTTAGTTAGACGTTGATGATTTAATTGTATGCACGCGATGAATTATTATAAGAGAGATCGCGTGTCGAGGTTTCTTAATGTCTCATTTTCATAATTATTTACCCCCCGTACGCGTTGTTTTATTAGGCCTCGATTTTCCAGCAACAAACCTGTATGACTGAAAAATCATAATGTGCAAATAAATTAAATTTATAATATTTTTGATCGAATCGATGATATATTCGATATTCGCTGAAAAACTACGATAAATATTATCGAGGTTTTGTTAAACATTTTGGGGACCCATAGAGTAATTAATGTTTCCTAAATTAATATTTTCTCACGCCAACTTGAACAATGTTATCGACAACTACAAATGTAAATAATTATAAGGACAACAACAATAACAACAACAATAACAGCAGTAACAATAATTATAAAAAATACAAATTATTGATATAGATGGATAATAGTAATGAAAATAGTGATAATAACAATTGTTTATAAAGATAAGGTGAGTAAGGGGGGAATAGAGGAGCTGTAATATATAAACATATCACAAAATATATAGCATTGGACGTGCTATAGTTAAAAGCAAAAAATTACTTTGACTAATTAGGATATATGAATAAGCGAATACCTTTTTGCCTTTTAAGAGACAGATTTATATCCGTGGTAAATTTATGCAGTATCATTCAAAAGCTCAAAATGAACAATATAAATATTCAATAAAATGTTTCTCCGAGGGGTAATATAGAAAATCGTCCAAAAAAAAAGTAGTTTCGGAATTCCGTTCGAAACTATAATAACTTCGTGACTAAACGAAGTCTTAAAAAGAAGGAAGCCTCGAAATGAGCAAAAAAGTAATACACAGTATTAGAGAAGAGATAGAGAAAAGAGTTTGACAAAAAGAGACTAAAAGGAAAGGAGAGAATGGAGCAAAAGGGGACCCAGCGGGTGAAAAAAGGAGAGAAGAGGCCCGAGAACAGGCGCGCACACACGAGGTTGGCTTTCTATAAATCATTTTAGTCCCTCAAATCCCGCGGACCCGTATTTACGAGCGTTCGAACGGAGTCCGCGCCTCCATATGTATACGCTCTCTCGCCGTCCCTCCACCTTGTCTCGTCTCTCACTCTCTCTCACTCTCTCACTCTCTTTCTCTCCCGCTCTCTCCCGCTCTCTCCCGCTCTCTCCCGCTCTCTC
>NW_011948420.1:3554386-3571567 GCF_000503995.2 Ceratosolen solmsi marchali
TTTCCCTCGCGATTACCTTACCATCCTTGCTCCCCACACCCCCTCCCTAACTCACCAATCCCGCCCTCAGCAGTCGCCCTTTTTTCCCCTCCTCTTCTTTTCCATTCTCGTCTTCCTCGTCGTCTTTCGCACGACTTCTTTGTATTTAACGGACGCGAAACTAACTTTTTTAACGACAGGACAAAGTTATACTTTTACGAGCGTGCCACGACGTAGGACAAGAAGTGGCGGGCGGGCGGGCGGGGGGGGGGGGGGGGGGGGGCGGGGACATTGAAATTCACGGAACCACAAAAAGCGAAACGATTCTGTAAGCGACTGTGATTTCGCAATGGTTGCGCTTTGCACAAGCGAGGAATTGAAATATAAAGTTTTCGACTATTCGCGCGGTGCGCGATTCGCCCGCAATGCGAGCCGCGTCGCTATTTCCGTGTGGCTTATGAAAGATACGCGATAAAACGTCAACTCTCTTTTTACCTTCTCTCCCGCCTCTTTTCTGTCTTCTTGTTTTTTCTTTCGGTTATTTCTGTGAGCTTGTACAAGACAGGGATTTAACCGAGGATTAATGACGTGTGCAGATGCACTTTGTCCTTTTACATTTATTTTTGGGGGATGCGTATATACAGCGCCTGCACGGAGTGATACAAAAAATGTAAGATTTATTTTACGAGCTCGCGCGTACAGTTAAACTAAGTAAACATTTTTTTTCTTTTTTTTCTTTTTTCCTTTTTATATTTTTACTTTTTTTTCTTTTTCTTTTCATTGTTACATTAAAAATATTCGTGAATACGGGAAAAGTATTGAATTCGCAGCTTCATGAAGTTGTTATGACTTTTCCCAATATATCAGAGCTCACAATTTGCAACATTCATAAAAACGTCAATTATAATATGATGGAATATATGCCTATGAAATACGTAAAAATAGCATGACTAATTTTCATTCCAATGGCGTACTTTCTAATACACCGACTACCCGTCCAGTCCCTCTCCGATCATATCTCTCTCTCTCTCTCTCTCTCTCTCTCTCTCTTCGCGGTCACTCTAAATTACACGCATAAACAAGGATAAGCAATGATTTTGCAATCCTATTACCGACACTCTCTATAACTCGCGGATAAAAATATCAACTGAGTAAAAGCACCCGTATGCAAATGTAACGGAAGATATTCCTAGTTCCTGTAGTCGATCTGATCCTTGCCCATCCTAAATTCGATAATATTGAAAAATGAGGCTGGCGTGCGAGGCAAAAACGAAGGCGTATCGCGCACGAGCTTGTTTATACACAAAATCTGATTAGAAGGTGAACGTCGGCGACAACGACGCGAAGACGAGGAGTGCGTGCGTTCGCAATTGCATTTTTATCTTATCGCGCCGCGACAAAGTCCCGCGCACTCTGTTTCACGCTCGCGTATATCAGCACATGCACGCATTCTCTCCTCTCCTGATCTGATTTCCTCTCGCCCTATCTCTCTCTCTCTCTCTCTCTCTCTCTCTCTCTCTCTCTCCGTGGTACGCGCGCGCTAGCGCGACAATCGATACGAATCTCTCACTCCACTTGTTTCTCGCTTCGGAACACTTTCTCGGGGGAGAGTATATGTTTACTGTCTTTTATTCAACAAACGAGCTCCGATTCGTATATTCAGATATTTTTCAAATAAAATAAAAGAATTTGCGCTTGATTGTAGCGACATTATTGTTATGAATAATTCAGGTTCATAATAACTGAACCTTACACGGTTAATATAGTATTTATTTTTAATAATGCATTAACCGATTGATAAGGCCCTAATTAGATGTTTAATGCAGGAAATATAATCTGATTGGACATTTGTTTATGTGTCAGACAATACTGTCAAACATAATTACCGGTATTTTATGAAAATATACAAACGCCTGTTTTATCGAAATTTGAAATTCAACAAAGCCAGTTTTGGTTGAAAAACTGTGAAAGCAGTTAATTTTAAGAGGAAAAAGTAAGAACGAATTAAGGTATAAACGGACATGTCTGCATAAACAAAGCAGCATTCTGGATAAAAGACTGAAAATTGCACGATTTGGGGGAAAAAGCACGGAGACTGCGACATGAGTAGCACTAACTTTTTGGTAATGCAAAGAGTAATTAACATTCCTATTTTAATTACAGTCCAGTCCGTTGGTGCATCTCGTTTCTCTTTATTTCCGCAAACGCTTTCCATACCATTAGTCGACTGGGTGCTCAACTAAATGCGACGAAATGTCTCCCTTCCCCAACCACTATCCATACATTGGTATTTACAATAAATTGCTTAATTCGTAATGCCATATAGTTTTAAAGTAACTTTTTAATTGCGGTTTGGAATTGATGATTACCAAGTTAACATGAACAAACTGGATATTTCGACCCAAGCACGTCGTAGGATAGATAAAAAATATTTATGAATTACGAATTAATAGAAATGTTTTCATTTCTATTACTGATAATGAATTATTACCTGTCGATCAATTTATCGGATCGATATCTAATTGCTAATTCAACACAATGCATTTCTTATTTTAAAGAGATAATAATCATCAGAGTAGTCTGATAAGCTGCTCCATATAATTCAACATACAATCTTCCTTTATTTCTTTGCGCTTGGCCTATACAGGCACACGACGAATATTATTTTTTGTCGCCCCTAATAGAAATTCAAACCAACAATTTTAATATTTACACGAGGATCGAAATCGCCGCTGGCCAATAACAGCATTGTTGTCATTGAATGTGTCGTTGAAACATTAAAAATTAAACATACCGATACGCTGTATCTCCGACTATTAATAACCGGAATTAAAGCAATAATATTCTAAGTCTCGTGGATCGAAGAGTCGGTCCGTTGATGCTTCAGCAAGTCGTCGGGATTATGCTGGAAGTACCCGGGAGTGCCACGAATTGGCCAATCTATCCACAAAAGACTCGCCTATTCGTACTTATATTATTCTCGCCGAATATCTCGGTGTCTGCCCGGCACGGCAGGAAAAGCCCAACGAAGCCTGATGGAAAAATCGCGCATCAAAACAGATTCCCCCATCGTAGTTTCCACCCCCGCCGAAAATCCGCGAGTGCACACAGCCGTGGGAACTTGTGCAAGCCGGACGCGCGCATTTTGCGGACGATCGCGTATTGACGTCCTCCGTGGTTCGTTGACTCCATGGAGGAACGAATTGTCAAAATGCCGCACGGGCCGTCCCTTGTTTCTCGCTCATTCGCGATCGAGCCCGCGTCCTCTCGCACTCGGGCTACGTGGTAACGGCCATTTGAAAATATTGCCGCGCGAGCGCAATAAAGGCATGGGCCACATTTTCCGCTTTTCACCAGGTCTCTGGCTCGGATGACGTATGTGCGCGCGCCGAGACTCCACGGATATATTCGGCCGTGCGTGCACCAGGAATAAAAAAAATCCCGCTGATGGATGATGCTTTATTATACGCAGCTGCTTGTTGTATAACGTGTTTTTACGTTTCCGTAATAACGGGCTGCTTTTCGCGTTAGCTTAAAATTTTATACGCGCTTGAGCAGGGTGTGCGCGTCGGGGGACGGGACGAAACGAATGGAAAGAAAGAGGCGGACGATAAATTTCTCACGTACGCCGGTGTAATTAAATGTATAACGTTAGCTGCCCTCGAAGCTCTCCAGCTCCATTATCGGACGCGGACGCGGAGCTGCGAAATAAAAAGTGTGTCTAGCGCACGATCGCGATTGTTGCGATAATGCACGATGCATTATTCAGAGCACGCCATTCGAATTGGAAAAGTAGCGATGAATCGCCATGGGTGACGACGTCGACGACTACGAGGACTACGACGAATACGACGACTAGGATGGCTACGACTATGAGGAAGACGGTGACTTCCTAGCGACTAGCGACCAAGCGCCAAAACCAAGGAACTTGAGAAAAATGCATGACGAGTCGCGGCGGCCACGGACGCACATCGTCGATAATCCGCGATCAGCAATCGTCGCGCCACACGGTCCATGTCGGCGCTAAAAGTCTCGGCCCACACTCACCGGCCGACGGGACGAAGGGGTTTGAGCTTAACGGCGCAGGTTGAAGCGTGCGGGGGTGGGAGGTGGGGGATGTTGGCTCTGGGTGGGGATGGGAGGGGCTGCCGGGGGATACGGGGCGAGGGTTACGGGGGTGGCGCGGCGGGCGGGGAGGGGAAAGATCGAGCAAGGGGTCGTCGGGTCGGTTCCATTTTGTTTCTCTGCCGGCGTGTGGCGGCGCGATAGCAGCGGCACTCTGTCAGAGCGTGACGTTATCGCGACACCCCTTCTCACTCTCCTCCGCGGCTATACCTAGATAGGCGTGTGTGCGACGGGGGCGCGACGCTCGTGTAAGACTGAGCGAGACGAGAGCGAGTGGGGGATCAAAAGGGAGGGCCGGTCTGGTCGGGCGAGGGGGCGGGAAGCAGGGATATGGGGAGGGAGCTCATTGGGTGTATGAAACTTCGTCCTGCTCTCGCTATTACCTTTGCTACTTTTACTTTTTGGCGAGGGAGGGTAGACCGACGGCTAGAGCCTTGAGGTTCGGGGCGGAGGTGCGGGCCGGCGATAAGATTACGGCTGCACCGAGAGTTAGAATTTCGAGGCATGAAATTGCGAGGAGCTCGTGCACCCGTAGTAGCTCTCGCTGCAACTCGCGCCGATCGCTGCGAAGGTAGTTGATGCGAAGGCTGTTTTAATGAAATAACGTTGCGTTGTAAAGGCCGGCATGCGCCTGAGTAATTTCGGCAATTCCCGGCTAAAAGACAAAGTCGAAAGTGCTTTTATGAATATAGGCAAATGTATTGCTCGGCGCTCGGTTATTAATATGCAATACGTATTTTCCAAAGAAACGTCTGGAGCAAAGTGATATTGGAGGGAAATTAAAATAAAATTCAAGATCTCGAAAGAAAGTACTTAGTTATTGCGTAACCGCTCGATTAGGTCATTAATCTTATTAGTACTATTAATCTCATTTGTTCCTATTAATCTTTAAGACTTTGACTCTAATATCATTAGCATTATGTACAATCAAATTATCAACTTCATTGAATTGAGTGAACTTCGAACATCTTTAATGCACTTTAATATGGAAGTAATCATCATAGAGGAGGCTAATATAATCTCGCTTATGAAAATAATAATTCTAAACTAAGCAGTCAACAGTAACTTGCATAATTCTCCTTGGCTCGAAACGCTTTCGACTTTCGGATTAACGGCGAATTTTTCAAAGTGCCACGAAATGCCATGAACGAATAAAGCGATCGTGCATTAGAGTGAAGCATCGGGCTGCATAGTGATGGATAGAAAACATGAACAGAGATGAGGAGGCTGAGCGAGACTCGAGTCTTCCCGGCGAATAGTGAATGCGCAAAGCAACGTATTATATGATTTCGGATCAGAGCCAAGAGCATTTCAGAATAAGATAGACTGATGAAGGGTGGGTGGGACGGGGGTCGGGGAACCCACTCTCAGCTTTAACCAGGTATGCAAGCAATGGGTTGAAAATAAGCAGCGACACGCCATCAACATAGCATTGCCATAGTGGCGCACAACGAAGGGAATCTCTCTTTTTTGCATTCGACTTTTTTGCCAGCTGGCAGCCTGCTATAGCGGCAGATGATCTTCGAGCAAACGCGCGAGCTTCTCTCTCTCTCTCTCTTACTCTCTCAATTCGTATATACATGCGCTCGAGCGTGCATCTGTGTCTACCTACCTACTTACCTATCTATCTATCTATCTATCTATCTATCTATCTATCTATCTAACCATCTATCTCTCTATGTCCATTTATCTATCTACCACGCTATTTCTCTCTATCTCTGCATTTTTTTCATTTTTTCCTTTTTGCAAATCTTACCACTCACGTCATCCCTTAACCTTTGGCCTTCGCCTTCTTTAACCCTTTTACTTATACTCATCTTTTACTTTTTTTTCCCTCTTTCGTAGAAAATACTTCTATTTTCTATATATTTTAGTTGTATTTAATTATTTCATTATTTCATTATTTTAAAAAAATAGAAAATAAAGTACCTGTTTTTTCAGATTTTATAATATTCTAATGCCATCGTTTTCATTTTACTTTATTATTAATATACAAACGAAATATATACCATTAAAAACATAATCTTGTAATATGGTATGTAATTTAAATATTATTATTAGTAATTATTATTATTTAATTGTTCGATACGAATGTGACATTCCAACGTAAATGTTATTATAGATATTAGGTATTATTAGGTAGTAAACTCGGCTATATTATTTATCAACCTACTGTTTTAATACATTAAGTATTTTAAATAATTTTGTTTTATTTATAAATCATGATAAACTCAATCATGTGTCAATGATATTATAATTAAATTTTTTTTGTTATAATGATATCATCAAGGTTTCAAAAATAAATACATTCCAAAATGAAATCGATTTTTCTTTCATTTCTATTATATAATCACTTAAAATATGTAACACAACTCTTTAGAAGCAACATATTAATACGTAGACAAGATAAGTTAAAAAAATTATTTATACAATGGTATCTATCAAAATTTTTTAAATATCACAAGAGAAAGTCATTAGAAATTCTAAATTAATTCGAAAGATGGGAAAGCTAGCGACATAAGAGGTGCAAGTGTAGCGGAATAACTTCATTTTCAAATATCCCTTCACGAAAATTCGAATTTTCGAATAATAACAGATCTCGACTTGCTGCGTAATATTCCACTTTACATATTTCATTCGCTGACCACATGGTACCTCGACGTCAGTAGGAAACAATCTCCTTTCTTTAAATAAATATCAATACATAATCTCCATATCTCCCCCCCCCCCTCTCTCTCTATGGCATACGATTTATTTGTTCGCAACACAGTTGCACTTCCAGGACGAATAAATTTTACAAGAGCAAAGTTCGGCAAAGTGTATAAATGCACGTGCGTATGTACGCGCTGCGCGAATATGCGTGAGTGGATGTGTATATGTTTGTGAATGAGTGAGAGACAGAGAGAGCCCGCAGGGAGGAAAGGCGTCACGCTTCCACGCGTCGTATTCTTTCAACGGGCGTTCGCCATATGCCCCTCCGGAGAATTGGCATTACACCTCTGTCCGTGAGAATCGACGGGCGGAATCGAAAGGACTTTCTATGTATACACTGTAGCGAGAAATTCTTTCGGTCTTGTACTTCGATGAGATATCTGATTTTCAACTATTATTCCCGTAAAAATTTCCAATTTAGATACCCCACATCTATCGCAGCAGAATAATGCCGTGCATTCAATTGCCTTCAGAAAGCACAGTGACTGTCAGTTAAGAAAAAATTTGTTACTGTATGATTATTATACTTTTATATACCATTTGATACTATTATTTGAGCACTTTTTCTCAACTATACAAATGAAATTCAATAGACATCACATGTTTCTCGACTATTTCGAAAGGAACTTTCAATACAGTTTTAAACTCAATATTAAATAGTCTTTAGCCTTACTAATATCACACACCATGCCCTTCTTCACATACAAATTAAATCAAATTTATCTATCTACCATCAATTATATGAATTATACCAATAAATAGATACGTATATAAAAATGTTAATAAAATTATCTTCGACATTACTATTGAAACAGCATTACAGTATATTAATGTTTATACTTAGAAATAATCTAATAAGTCTCGTAAAGTGAATTTTGTCATTGTTGCATGCAGTTGACTAGGTACAGCATAAACATAACTTTATACCTTTAATAGTGTATAATAGTATATCAAAACACTACCCCTTCCAATATCTCGAAAATCAAGTTTTTTTCGGACGCGGGACAATATGCGCGTAAACTCTTTCCGCCCAAGCGAAATTCCTTTCGAAAGCGAAGAAAGTCAGAGAAATCGCGAGTAGAGTCAAAAACCAAGCACCCAAAAAGATAATTTAAAAGGAGACCAAGAATAAGAAAAATAATAAAATAGAGAAACAGCGTACGAAAAAGAAATCAAATAGAATGAGCGAAAGAAGCGAGAGAGCGAATGAGAGAGATAGATAGGTAGATAGATAGATAGATAGAAATAGAGAGAGAGAGAGAGAGAGAGAGAGAGAGAATGAAGGTAGAGCCGTAGGAGTATGGATGCCAGCGTCACAGTCACAGCTCGTGCTGCTCGCAGAAATATCCTAAATTCGATCGAGTTGCCATAAATATCGAAAGGCCTAGTACAGACGCTGCACGATCCCTAGAGAAAGTATAGGAAGAGAAGCCGCCGCGTGCTCTTCTCTTCTTTGCACACACACTATCTATACCCTGTTAAAAATACCCTGTCTCTCTCTCTCTCTGTCTCTCTCTCTCTTTATCTCTCTCTCTTTTTCTCTCTCTCTCTCTCTCGTTCTCTATCTCTCTTTCTCTCTCTCTTTCTCTCGCGCTCTCTCTCTCTTTCTCTCGCTCTCTCTCTCTTTCTCTCGCTCTCTCTCTGTTAAAAAATAAAAGGGAAAAGAAAAAATAACAAGAGAGAGAGAGAGAGAGAGAGAGAGAAAGAGAGAGAGAAAGTGAAGGAGACTGTTGTTTGCGTGTACGACAGAAATCTCCGATTTTTATCGGCTCTTGGAGACACGAGGTTGCGGTAACGAGAGGATTCGTAATCCCGTCAACGCGTCCATCGAGCACCGCCATCTCGTCGGGCCATTGAGCGAACGCACGAGTGAGAGAGAGAGAGAGAGAGAGTGCGAGAGAGATAGAGGCGAGCACGCATATTCATATATATGTTGTGTAAGATACGAAACGAAAGAGCCAGCAATGTGATAAATTTGACGCGCATTGCAGATGAGACGCGAGAAAATAAAATTGTTGGGTAAGACGTTCTGTTGGAAAAAAATTTTGAGAAGAGATATGCGCGATATTGCGACTGTATGATGATTTCTCGGAAGATGGAATCGCTTGCGAATTCTTCGGTTAACGTCTGTATTACATGGCGTATGTCAACTTCGAAAACAAATTTCGTTGTGATAATTTATGGAAAGGAACCGCTGTATCATCGATGCTATAATGGACAAGATTACGATGGATGTAATATATAGGCTTGGTATTGATGTTTAAAGAGTACAAAAGATTATGAAGGATGCTTGTAAGCATATAATCTTTCCAGCCGTCGACAATTAAAAAATTGAAAAATACCGTCGATATGTACACAACGATCAACTATTAACGATATTTACAATAAAATTATACATTCACGCATTATAAAAATTGCAGTTTTAACAAAGCTCTTGGAAAATTGTGCATAGCCCCACGCCAGCTCGGGTTAGGCATCATTAACGAACCGACAATAAATAAACCGTACGACTAGCTAATCACGGCGTTTAAGATATTGTCAACGGATTGATTTAACGTCCTTCCATTGACACTTGACTTCCAGGAGACGCAGAGCTAAGATAGAAATCAAATGAGAGAAAGACAGAAAAAATAGAGAAGGCGCGAGAAGGTAGTAGATAAAAGAAATCGAAAAAAGCCAAAGAGATGGAAAGACGAATGCGGTCGACTGTCGGAGCATCAAATATCGAAAGAGAGTCCTTCTGTTCTGAGAAACGTCCGGTCCACGATGGTTGTTAGTTTCGGGTTTAAACCGAAATAATTAATCAAGCCTGGTCTCGCAGTCGCCGCCGACTACCCCCTCTTCATCTCTTCTTTTCTCTCTTTATATATCCCCCCTCCCCCTGCCGCGATCCCTCTCGCGCTCTCTCTCTCTCTCTCTCTGTCTATCTGTCTGTCTCTCTCTCTCGCTCTCTCTCTCTCTCTCTCTCTCTCTCTCTCTCTCTCTCTCTCTCTATATATATATATATATATATATATATATATATCTCACTCACTCACTCACTCTTTCGCTACGAAGAGCCCCGGGGTATCCATTACATTATACATCACGCGGATACTCGAATTCTAATTTATTCACGGTTGTCCGAGAGACTTTTCTAAACTTCGCCTTCTCTCGCTCACCCTTTCCGCTGTATTTCTCTCCGTCAGCGCGGACGAGTTCACTTACTCTCCACCTCCCCTTATCCTTTTGTTCCATTCTCCGGCTCTCTTTTTCTGATAAATCTTTCGGACGTCTCGTAATTGTCACAATGCAGACGCACTCGCACCTTCTAACCGACAAGTGTACGTCAGATACTGTGCTTCAAGAGTTCTCATACTATCTCTTTGATCAATGTGAGACGGAGAATTTATATCTAATTGTCGTTTACAAGAAAAGATCTAGGACATCAACTAAATCAAACCTTGAACATTCGATCCTTAACAAATCCTCTCCAATTAATTTAACTGGAGTACAGTGTAGTACATCTACTTTTGTATTTTGCGCGCATTCCCTCATTAATACTAAGGAAATATGAACACTTTATTATAGATAAAAATAAATAACCTTGTATTATAACGATGAAATTTCGTTGAACTTGTCTTTTGGATTATTCCAACAGAATTAAAAAATGACAAATGTTAAAACATTAAATAAAAGTGTTCGAATGAAAAAGAAGTAAAATTCTTTTCTGTTGGATAGGGCACGATTTTAATGTTCCTGGCATTTTTCAGTTTTCTCTTAACGAGTTTTAATTAGAGCTCTCGCATAGACGTAAAAAAATGTCCCTTTTGCCTTTTTCACGCGAGAACATACAAGAAAAAAGTCGAGAGATAGAAAGAGAAAGAGAAAGAGAAAGAGAGAGAGGGAGAGAGAGAGAGAGAGAGAGAGAGAGAGAGAGGATAAAGAAACACAACGAAACTTGTCGTAAAAAGAAAGAGGCAGAGCAGTGCTTCTCATTAAGGGCTTTAAAATCGCGTGGATATACCGCGTTTCTCTCATTCTCTCTTTTTCCATAGTCGCGTCAGACACGTCTGGGACAGGTTAGTGTGCGTTATGTGACTGTCGGAAGACCTTAACGTTCCTTAATACGTCACTTAGTCTTCCGAAGAAATTTAACCCATTAAAATGTGAAGCTTTTATTTTTATTATATATAGGTCAAACACCGATAATCATTCGTTAAATAAATTAAAAATTAATATTTATTTTACAAGTGAAATAACGGTATGTTCATAGCAATTAAGAAAATTAAATGCAATAATTGCAGCTACATGTATGTCACATAATGTCACATAATGCATTACGAGTATCTGAGCAAATGTCTCGATAGAATAAAAATTACTTCTAGCATAATAACTAATTTAACATAATAACAAAGTCAATTAATTGACTTGATAGCGTAAAATATATGTAATAACACATTTCAATTTATCGACCCTATTGATGAAAAATATTTTAATAATAATTTTTATAGTGTGTTCTCTTTCGTGCTATCGTAGCTTATTTTAAGATTATACCAATTTACCGAAATATCTGAATGATCGAATTTAATTGGTTCTCTTCCAGAATCACAGTTTCGCTTTGGCGAACAATACCATTTTTTTTGTTATTTCATTTAATTTAATAATTGCGGCATGAGTTAATCAACAGCTTGAGAATTGACAAAATGGCCTAAATAAATAAAAATTAACTATTGCCTAATTAATAATAAACAATAATCAAATAAAGAAGACTTCATTAACGATTACTTTTATACAAATGTAATATCGAATTACTAACATTGTTCTATACAAGGGGATCAGTATAATGTTGCTGTACAGCTTTTATTTGTATTAAATTTCATTGTCCATCTCATATTGAAATAAGTCTACTAAAAAAGTATTACATATATAATGAAAAGACGAAAAACTATTAACGTACGAAAGCACAATATTTTCGTAGGTACAGAAGATGCTGTATTAATACTTCTCATATACATTTTATCTGCTCTATCACTTTCACTTCCTCTTTTATCATTATCTCTTTCTATCTCATCCTTCTCAACTCCCCCGCCCCTCTCTCTCTCTCTCTCTCTCTCTATCTCTCTCTCTCTCTCTCTCTCTGTCCCTCTTTCTCCATATCTCTTCGATTTCTCTCTCTTCTTGCGTTTTTACCCCGACGATGAAGCCGCGTGATGGCGGGCAGCGGTCGGTATGATAAACACGGATAAATTTTCCGAAAATATAGGCAAGCGTCCCACCTCCCTTATTTCGTCGTTTCCATGCCCAGGCTACCGGAAATAGAAATTCGCGGCTGGACGCGAATGCATACCGATATTTCTTTGGTCTCTGTTGACTTTTTCCTTCGCTCCCACGTACACATGGACGAATGTACGCGCACTCCTCGTATATTCGGTAGTATCCCCATTTCTGGTTGTCCTAACGTTTTCTTTCTCAGTATATAGTAATAAGGTCAGTTCTCGATATCCGGAGGATGTCACCAAGAGGGCCAGATTTCTCGATTTTGTACACGCCGACGAATTTTGCCTACTGTGACCCTAGTCGTCTTTAATCTTCGCCATTGTTTTGCTCAAGTCACTCGAACAATATTTCATTCTTAATTACGGTAAAATACTCGAACCGCGATGGTTGAATAGTGCAGCGTATCTCATAATCGATATACTTAAGCTCTACAAATGAATACATAGTAGTTAGTATTCGCAAGTAGTTATGGTGCGAATTTGATAAGACCTAGAGACTAAAAAATCCGACTTCGAAGCTTAGTTTTGACTATGATGTACTAGCTAAATTAGGCCATAAAATTTTGCTTAGATTGATTTATAGAAAATTTATTTACAGTGATGGAGTGCCTGCTGCCACAATTATCTGATGAGATAAACCTTACATGTTGTATAAATCTCTGATGGGTCGAATTTTATTAAAACACACAATGTATTATCGAAGAAAATATCTATTAGCATCGATTTTCTTACACGAATCTTCCTACATCAAGATAACAATACCTAAATCAATATAAGACAAAATTCTAAGTGACTAACATACTGATCAATTGTTACATCTAAGTTGTATGGAAAATCTACCTCGTAAAAAGAAAAGACTCGCAGTTTGCGCGTAGTAGGAATCGAATCGTCGCAGCGACCTACAATTGTTCTCAGCGTGATTACAAACGGCAGTGCCACAGTCCGACACATCACAAGCTTTGCGCACATCTTGAAAAGATGAAAAAGAATAAACCAAATCATGGAACAGACAACAAAGGCGAGGCAGAAAAAAAGTGTCGGCGACACAAGCAGCCGAGGTCTATTTTACAGGAGGGGAGGGATTGTCGGAGCCGCGTGGGCCCGCGTAAAAGGCCTGGAATAAAGCCGTAGTGGTGGGGGCAAGAGGGCGTCCACGAAGATTTATGACAGGCGCTAAGCAGTAATGAAATTGCTCGTTGCTCGTTTCCACGGGCTAGAGGTACGGGGTTAGAAGCCGGAGGAGAGAAAAGCCCGAGAGGGATGCGACATTGCTATACACAAGCACGCTCACGCATATATATATATATATATATATTATATAGTACGTATGGGGCTGTGGTGAGTCACGTGGAGCAATTACCTTTACCAGCTGTGAGCTCGCATCGTCGATTTTCTCTTGCGTTGCAACCCGAAACAACACAGATGCTTTAATTTTTTTTTCTTTTTTCTTTTTCATTAATCTCTGCCTCTCGCCTCTCCCCTCCTAACGCTTACATAATTTTACGCCTTATTCAGGCACACCCTCATTTTGCAGCGACCAAAGACTCACGACTGCTGCCGCCTACTTTTCAATGCTGCCATTACCACTTCTCGTATCTAATGATCACTCATTCGGACCAAATCTTGTATATCTTTCCATCGAATTCGCTCTACTAATACGTAAATCATAAATTTATAGAGCATCTCGTCTTTTTTCTGCATTCATTAGATCACGAGAAAACGATATATATTAAGACGTTCTGAGAAAAGAAGCCGGGCGGGATGGGGGGGGGGAGGATAGGACCTCAGACATATTTCGCACCTTTCTGAAATGTCGCGCGACCGGCAATTAGAAGATGATTCACGCAGTTATTCGCGTATCGAAGCATTTTTTACTAAATTGCGCTCCTACTCCGATGCCTTATCACCCATACACATTTCCCGGTCATTCGCGCCTACTTTAATTCGCTCTTTCCGCTCCCCATCCCCGGCTCCCCTAACTACTCACTCCCAGCTCCACGTATATACAAAAACACTGCACACATGATTGTACATAAATGTAGAGAGGGATGTGCATGGAATGCGGCCTATCAGAGTATATGCCGTTGCAAAAACTTGCCCGACGAATCGCTGCTTACGTGCACCTCACGGAAGAGCCGAAAAGACCTCGGATGGATAATTGGCAGACTGCGAATGTGGGCCGCTCGTCCATGTAGGCATTAAGGACACCAGAAAGTCAGTGTAAGCTGACACGTCGCGTTAGGCTAAAGGCACTTGCCGCTCGTAATCGAATGGCTGAAGGAGTGTAAGTGTGAGGGAGACACTCAACCCCCTTCCTGCATCGTTACTCGGGCACCGTGGCAATTACAATTGGTGTAAGTTTTCAACAGGGCCGAATTTCGCTTCGATTCCATCTTCTCCGTTTACGTACGACTCTTACTTTTCATGATGCTTATTTTACTATTATCGAATGAAGGCGATCATGATGTAATTATCGCTTATGTTTGTACATTTAGTATTTACGGCTTTTATTACCTTTATCAGGTATTTCATTATGTAATGAGAAGCTAATGTTGACTTTATTACGCACTGACTCGCAAGAACTTTGCAAGTTCTTGAATAGCATCATTGAATTGCAAAAATAATTTTCAAATTTAAAAACCAATGTTAATAAATTAATTATATTATTACGTATATGATCTACGTCTCTGACAAAGTCATAATAGAAATCAGGTTAATTATTAAGATCGTTCGGAAACTTCACTTATTACAATATAATGCTTTCAAAAAATTAAATGTAATGCATCTCAAATTCTTACTGTCATTTTAATATCTCAGAATAATTCAAAACAATAAATAAATAAAATAAAACGTATTCCTTCGTCATTGGTCCGGTATAGGATGAAACACATTTAAATTAGAAAGTGTTAAGATAATTAAATCATAAAATGTCTCCACAAAGTATAGAAATGCAAAAATAACTCGGTCCATCAAAATTTTATATTAAATATTCATTTGTGGTATCGATTTAATTTTCAATAGTCCTTCCAATACACTAAAACATACGCCGCGCATTAACGTACAATGTGTCGTGTGGCCATTGAACTCGTACTCTTAATTTATTTGTGCGGCGGAAAATAAATTTCATAAAGCGAGAGGCTCCCCGCAAAAGTGCTTAACGAATGGAAGGCGCTTACATAATTAATGCACATTTCGCGCGAAACCCGCGACTTTAACTGTCAAGAGAAATCCAGAATGCACCCGCGCGACGACAGCGCGAAATCGGGACTGGCGCCAGATAATGCATTTTACTACGTTCGTACAATAATCTCTCTCATCTCTCTCTCTCTCTCTCTCTCTCTCTCTCTCTCTCTCTCTCTCTCTCTATCACTTTTTCTTCCTTCTTCCTCGCACGCGTATTGTTCCTTCGTTTTCGCATCCGACACAGTTTCACACGCATACATTACAAAATAGGATGTACGAGTAATTATTCGTATGATAGATTGTATAATAGTTTGAGTTCAGTAAATAATTCGTGTATAATTTTTGGATTATTACGTTACCGAAACAAAATTAATTGAATTATTTATATTAACATTTTCAACATTAGCTTCCTTTCAATTTAACGTCAAACGATTCTTATAAATTATTATATTATATTTTGTAAAAACAATTATCTGAAAATACTTGACTAATTACTATTTCTTCAATTTTTTTTTCTTGATTATTAAGATGTTTGTTTAAATTTACAAATTATTTTATTTTTTTATTTCTAATAACTAAGAATGATTTTTGTATTTTTGTATTGATTTTTGTATTGATACATTTATATTGCATTCTAAATAATGTTTGTTAATTATGTAATTTGTGAAGATAGTACGTGACTTTTATTAAACCAAAAATACTATAATAATTTAACTATTTCATTTTTTTCTTTACAAAAATTTATATATATAATTTAATAAATAATAAATAAATTTTGATGATTTTGCTTTTTCACTACTATTTTAATGATTATAAAAATGTCATTGACTTTCGAACAGCAAGAATGTACATATTTATATAATATAATAAGCATGTTAATAAATTAATTTAAATAGTGACAATAGACGTAAAAAGTAAAAGAAAAATCATTCGATCGATGAGAATTAAATGTTGCTGTTAAAAGTTCTGGTAGTCTATAAGATTTGATCACGATTCAACGCTGAGAAATAATCGCTATTTGCCATATTCTCAATAGCAGCAATACGATCATACTTTGGCAACAAAGAGAAATATAGAGATACAGAGAGGAATATCAGAGAGACATACAGATCGAGAAAAATAGAGACAGACAGAGAGAGAGAGAGAGAGAGAGAGAGAAATATGAGGAGGGGGAGGCGTGAGGAAGACGAGACGAGATTCCTTATATAGAGATGGTCGCTCGTGATATAAGATCCAACAGATCCCGTAGGAAATCCTAAGATCGGATCTATCTTACCCCGAGGGATAGCCAACAGTCTAATAGTAGGTTGTCGTGGTGGAGTACGAAAAGGGGTTTACCTGTCAGGCTGAATTAAGGGATGGTCGATTCGTACCGGCAGAATGGAATGAACGAGAGCTGCTGCTACTGATATGGGTACGCAAGGAGTCAGAAGTACGAGATTGAACTCATCCCGGTAAAAGGAAATGTTTGTTAAAAATTAGATAGCGAGACAGCTCGGGAAAATTAGGTAAATTGCCATTTTTAAATTGATTACCTTCCTTGATCTTTGTGAGAAACCATTGAGGAGGGATACGTTCTCTTAGCTCACACCGAATTTAAATTGTGAATGATGACGTAATATGCTTCTCAAAGTGATTGAAAAAGGCTTAACATAATTATTAACTCCGTACTATGAGCCGCGCCATGATGGAATCGGTAATCAATGATTGAACATAACAATGGATCCATTCCTCACTCGTGTCGAAGGATTATAAAACTTACATAAACACGGAGGGCTCTCTTTCCTAAGCACTCATTTAAAATAAAAAAAAATGCTAGGGAGCGGGCAGCCAGCCATTAGCATCGATAGCTTTGGAAAGTAAGTCGCGCTTCGAGTCCATTAATATCGCTAAAGTCCTGATCATCAAAAATAACCAGCTCACG
>NW_011948420.1:3576597-3589210 GCF_000503995.2 Ceratosolen solmsi marchali
CTCACGCATCCATTATGGCTTTTGGAGTCCCGAGGTCCGAGGGTGCTAATGTCTCGAGCATACGTACTCAGCATGCATAATTGGATTAATTTAAAGGATAACGCCGTGATCGCGTTATCCGAGCAACAGACGCGACGCATTGACCCTTCGCGCCTTCCAATTTTGTTTATTTCTCTTTCGATTCTGTTTTATTTCTTTTGCCCCCTACCCCATCGCTTACTCTCTTTATCTCTCTCTCTCTCTCTCTCTCTCTCTCTCTCTCGTATGTATATTGTATGTATCCGTCTGTATATATATATATATATATATATATATATATATATATATATAGATTTCTCGCCCTCTCCTTCTTGTCGACTACGCACTGAGAATTACGGACGCATAAACGGGTTCCTGACAGCCTGAAGAGAAATGAGTCTGCCCACGGCTTCCTATGGGAATAATGTGACAGCGCACTTAGTCATTTCGATTCCTGGAATGAGCATTTCTGCATCATCAACGCATGAATAATTTTCACTTGGATTAGTCAAAAATAGAGGTAGATCAATGCCGGACAAATGCTTTGTCGTCCCTCTATTCGTCATCTCTTATTAATTCATGAAGAAGAAAAAACCATAATCAAAATGCACAATCCATTTGTAAACGCACAATATTTTTAAGGTAACTGTGTTTGAATAAGTCAAATATTTATAATAAATATTTGAAACTTAATACTAAGAACTCACTTTCTCTGCGCTAAAAAATTACTAAATCTTCTATCACATACAAATAGTATAAAAATTAAAGATTCAAACATTTAAATTTCAGAGAAACATTGTACAAGATAAAAAACTTGTCATATAATAATAATAACTCGGCGATTGAATTCACCTGCATGTATTTGTATTGTGAACAACTTTTAACAAATTAATTTTTTTTATGTAATTAATATAGGAAAAATTATTCTATTTACAAATAATAGTTATTATAAAAATCAAAATAAATGGATTTACTGGATAGTTACTGTGACATCGTTTTACTATTAAGTTAGTAGCCCTTATGGGATGACCATACAAGGATTATGACGACTGACAAGTGGGACTGAAAAGGCTAAAAGTTATCCTGAATTAATTCTGCGCCCTTACCCCCACTCACTCTCTCTTATTCCGACCTACACACGGTTTATATTTAGATATGGGCAGGCTATTTATACTGAGGAATGTACGTTGATGATACGAATATTATAAATCCTACTTAAATTAAGCATCCTCGTTTAATTGCGTAGTTGTGTACATTATATGACCATGCGCACGTTTCTATCAATTACATTGAACAATTGAATTTTGCGTAATTGAATTAACCGAATAATAAGAAAAAATTATAAGTGAGCAAATAACAAAAGGAGTAAGGAATGCACTAAAAAGAAATATCAAGAACTTGAGAAAGAGTGGAAGAGTAATCGAGAGAGTGAGAGAGAGAGAGAGAGAGAGAGAGAGAGAGAGAGAGTAAAAAGAGAATAAAGTGAAAAGGATAAAAAAATTCGTTGGCAGTAGAGCTTGAGGGATTAAAGGCGATAAATTTCACAAAAATGGAGGCTTTAGCTGTCGCAAAGAAAATGCTCTAATCCGAGGGTCCGGAAACGGCACGCTGTCGTCAACAGAGAGAAAGAGTGAGAAAGTGAGAGAGGGAGAGGGAGCGAGAGAGAGAGAGAAAGGGAGAGAGGGAGAGAGAGAGCGAGAGAGAGAAAGGGAGAGAGGGAGAGAGAGAGCGAGAGAGAGAGAGAGAGAGAGAAAGGAGAGGTAGAGATATGGTGGTACCAGGATCGTTTTCGGGAAGTACAGTTTTTTGCAATTATCTCTGACCAACTCTTAAGGCAGTGTAATACACCATTTTCTTTTTCATTTTTATCTCTATTTCAGTGCCGCTATATCAAGTGAAAGATTATGTGATAATTTCTATAGTAGAAAAGAAACAAAGTATTTTTTTTATGAGAATACTAAACTATGATAGCGATATGGTAAGACACTCGTATATATTTTTATGTAAAAGAATTCATTGCGAAAGAACTGTTGTCTAAATAAATTTCAAAATGGGGTGGCCCATATTAATAAACTCGAGGCATTAATGTGATAAATAAATGCCGAAAGGGCTTGACAAATCGATTGTGAAAAAAACGAGAGCCGATGTGCTCGGGCCGATGGAGCATAACAGTCTATGCAATGCCATGGACAACGTAATTTTCTCTCCCGAGGTCACTCCATTTCTCTTTCTCAATCCACAGCGGTATAAGCCCGGCGAAAGCCACACGCAGCATTAGCACACGTACACCGTATGTACGTATCTCGCTCGTCTCCTGGTCTCTCCTCTGGGCCCTTTCCCCCTCTCACAACGAGTACAAGCCTTCGTTCAGCCCCCGGGGCGAACACAACGAGGCCTCCTCCTTCCCTCCCACCCGCCCCCTCGCTCCCTCTCGCCCCGTCACTCACTCACTCTCTCTCTCTATCTCTCTCTCTCTCTCTATCTCTCTATCTCTGTCTATCTGAGTCTCAGTCTCAGTCTCTGTCTCTCTCGGACGTTGGCGCCGCCTTGCATTTGAATATAATGCTCATCTCACTCACTCGGTCTCGCTGGCCGTCACGCACACGTTCCCCACAGCCGCTTTGCCCTGCCCTATCCTGACTCATTCGGATAGCGCGCGAGCCTGTAATTATGTTGATGCGAGCAACCATTGTTGCCGAGCCCGCCACGATGGCCGTATGAGGAGGAAACGCCGGGGACAGTGCCTCGGTCGCGTGAAAAATAAAACATCAGCCATATATTTCTATGGACGTGCGCGCCCGAGTCTTCGCTACGAAAGATCTTCGAGGATAAACTTGATGTTTTCGCTACGGCCAGTCCCAATCACGCTATGGGACCCATCTCCTTCGATGCTAATGTACATTCGGCCCTCGCGATATTTGAGGGAGAAATTATCACAACGAAACTGCGCATAAGTATCGAGTTTTAACGTAATACGAACGGCCGACGACACGTTCTAAAATCGATCGCTGTTTAAATCCAACGTTTATCCGTGCTTCTGTGCAATGTTTAGTGATTTGGAATGATGAAGATCGAGTGGAGGGGCAATCGCCGGTAGAACAAAATGGAAAATATTAAAAATATAAAAGCGCCAAGTTTACCGCGCATGCGTAGGATTGCGTCAGTATGCGAGAACTTGGGTCAAATACATTGACAGATAGAGGGCCCAGAAATTTAATTTGCCCTCCCGTTTAAAGCGCGTATCAGCGAGAAATAAAAACAATTACGTCACGGAACGGACGTTTGGAATGTCGTCATAGAGGATTCTCCATGAGCGTGGTATAGCGTAATGGGGTGAGTGGAAAATGGGGAAAAATTCCGCGCTATCAGGAAGGAAGGAGGGAAGCTGCGACTGAGAAAGTACGGTCGTATATAGAAAGTGGGTAAATACGGAGAGCGGAAGAACAGCCATTGACTTCGCAGCCCCCGAGGATTTGTTCGGGCGGAAAACTGCCGGCCGATGTATGCAAATGTGTCCTCGACGTCCTTTAGTGCCGATAAGGTGACAACAGGCGTGTCGCAGACGCGTCGGCTTCCGGGACAACGCGAGTTCCTCGCACTCGCCGCTCAAGTATTGTCCCTTGGCTCTTACTCCCGGCCCGCGACAATTCGTACTTCGCGCGCCTCGCCGAAGGAAGCCGAGCTTCCGGGACAATAGATGTTAGGGCGCCTTCGAGCTGCGCGATACGAGATCTAAGTAGGCCATGCCGGGCTACGGTTATGGCGACATAAAACGCTCGGCAAAGCGCGAGGGAGAGAGAGAAGGGAGACCGGCGGTAGCAGCCCCTTTACTGCCGAAAAAACTACCGTTATGATTGCCTATGCAAATTGTTTAAGATATCCGAGGCGCTATCGCCTCCTTCCCTGCGTATATACGCATGTTCCCGCGGATGATCCTCCGCTGGACGTATGTTAACGCGAGTGGTGAACCATTTTTATTTGCACAGCCGAGTGCGGGGTGGGCCAGAGGGGGCATTCGTACTTCCTTTCCGCCCGTTTGCTTTTTACGATTGCCGCGGGAGTTCGTTAAAACCAGCCTGCTAGAATAATGGATTTTTATTGGTGCTTAATGCTACGGAAGTATTAATAGGATTGAGCCTTCTATGACAAAAAGGCGAATTTTTCTATTGAAGAGCATTGGGAAAATCAATCGGGATTCAGTGAGTGAAGAATAGTGCTTAGCCGAAAGGGAAGTTTAACATGCAACGTCGATTAAAAGCATCGTTGTATTTATGATGCTATAACTAATATCGATGACTTTCTTATGGGAGCAGTTTTTTTCCTGGCAAGCTTTTTTATTATAGAGGTAATATTTTGCAATGCATTTTCCGTGCGACGTATATCGGATGCCGTATACACATTTTAAATTACAGCTAGGTTATTCCGGCGATACGAGAATTCCAATTTTCAGAATGTCAAAGATCGTACATAATCGAAGATTATACAGCTCCGACGAATGTAATTCCTTAGAACGTTTCTATTGATTTAAGAAAAGCGGAAGAGAAGTGCGCGCCTTTCCGCTTCAGCGAGAATCACATATACGGGAGCGGAAACTGCAAGCCAAAACGGATATATCCCCGGGCTACCCATCCCTCGAGTAAATTAAAATGGATTATAAATTTTCTTCGAAAAATCCTCGTTCTTTGCACTGGTACTTTCTCGCGCCCCCATACTTGTGAAGAATTCGCTGCTTCGCCAATGTGCTGCAGAACGATCGCAGGCAATTTTAAGAATCATCGAAATTCTCTTGCGAATAAATCATTGCGATCGTTATGTTGCTGCCTGCGCTATAAGTGCCGAATATCGATAAATTGAATCTTCCATTTAACGAGTACCGTGTACGTAACAGATACTGTGTACACATACTGCAATAGTATGCGTTGATCGGATGTCAGCGTACAAGCTTCAACGTGCATCTGGTGAGTAAAAAACGACAAATTTTCAGGCGCTGCATAAGCTTATAGCAATGTCAGCCCCAATGACACGATTGTTAAAATACGTATGATCGTAGATGCTTAGAATAGTTTTAATTGTGCTATTATATACACAATTACTTAAAAATAAAAGTGAATGTTGAATTGAACAATTGAACGTTATTCGAGCTAAAAAATAATCGTATTGTATCGATTGTAACAGTAGAGTAGTTACTCAAAGATTTTCTAAATTCTTTTTATCACAGAATTTAAAGCGCGCGTAATAAATACACTCTAATTATATTACTCGAAAAAGGAGAAAAAATTGCATGTAATAATTAAAATTTTCTATTAAACAAGTTGAGACTAGAAACTTTTCAGCATCTCTAGTTTTAAACTAAATACCGCGACGGACAGAGAAAAGAAGAGCGACAAGCCATTGAAATTAAGGCACATAGGTGCGGAATAGGTGAAGTTGCTGAGACAGAATAGGATAGGCCGAGAGCACGGGAGAAAGAAAGACAAAGAGAATAAACGAGAAAGTAGTAGAGAGAGAGAGAGAGAGAGAGAGAGAGAGAGAGTCAGAGAGGCAGAGAGAGAAAGAGAGAGAGAGATGGTGAATAAAGGGCTGAGAGTTACGCGCTGGAAAAGGAGCGAATCCGTGATGTATATACTACTCTTCTGTCTAATTAAACTCTGGGAGAGAAGTTGCAGGCTCGTTCATTCCGCCGACGGACTATAGCTGCCTGCTACTACTAGCCTCGCAACTACCCGTTGATTCTCTCGCTGCTGCGAGCTTTCGAAACGACAAGTCTGGTGCACCGTCTGACCTCATCACGGATAAGCATTTCTTTCGTCTAAATTTGCAAATTTTTCACACCAACCATCGGACATTCCATACACTTTCCATCCACTTGTTCAATACTATTGCACACTACACTCGCGTTAGTTTTACTTTGAGGAGAGAAATTTTACAGTTACATTCCATCTTATTCTAATATCTGGTTCATAGGTAACAAGATAGAGAGGTGAAAGAACGAGTAAAGAATGGCCTGCGTAATGCGTAATTTAACAATAATTAAAAATTCATCGAACGTATAAGTTTATTCCTTACCCAGTAGCATAATAATATCCAATTTTAATGAAAAAGCTCTGTTTAACTAATGTAATCTACGAATATAAAAGAGAGATATAAATTTCGAAACATCGGAATAATAGAATTTTCCAGCAAAATCAATAAACCTATATATAACTCAAAGTGTGCTTTCGCATAGATAGGAAAAATTTTTAATTTAGAAAATCATTTATCATCGCAATTGTTCTGCGATGCATCGTTTCATCAATTTATCTCATTTGTTCTCTCATTCTCGCGCCTCTTTTCGTTGAGATGAAAAAAAACATGGTCGGCCATGTGTAGACATGCGTTTTATGGTGTACTGTACCAGCGTGGCAGTATAATATGCACATATCTCGGTATCCGCGCGCAATCCGCGTAACAGGAATGAAATTTAATCAAACTGGCTTGCCTGCTCTAGAGACGAGACACGCTCGTGCGCAAGTTCAGGACAAATATGCGCGCGCACGTAATAGAAACCGAGAAAGATGGAGAGTGAAAGCCAAATTGTGTGAGACAAAAAAAGATAAATAGACAGATAGATAGATAGATAGATAGATAGATAGATGGATAAATAGATAGATAGATAGATAGATAGATAAAGAGAGAGAGAGAGAGAGAGAGAGAGAGAGAGGGAGAAAGAGGGAGAAAGAGAGAGAAAGAGGGAGAGAGAGTCAACGTGCGAGAGTACACGAGAGCCAGGCATTCCACTTCCATCAAATTAATTTAATTTATATCTATCTGTCCGAGCCCGTCAGGAGATGAGGTCAAAACTCTCTTCTCCCTCGCCGTTTCCCTCAACCACGTCTCATATCATTTCCCGTATTCCACTTTTGATTCATTAATATTAAATAATTACAATTTCAATAAGTCCATTTGCAATTTTATGGTATAATGGCGTATCGAGAGTTCTTTAAAATTAAGAAATTTTATTATTTATGTATTTATACATACTACCGATGCATTATGCTCACGTTGAAACTTACTGGAAACTCTTCTAAGTGTCCATGTTGAATTTTAGTTTGAAAATATTTTACTATAACGAGTAACGATGATTAATAGAAAGTGGAACAAGGCGGGAATTCCTACTGAGTTTGTTCTAAAATAATCTTTGAAAATTTCAAATGCAGTTAACTTTGTAACACTAATTATTAATTCGTAAGCATTAAACATTTCTCTTCTAAATTACAATAGTTTAAAAAGAAATGTTCATTAAATATTCTATTAGATAAGAAATGGAAATTATTTCACATAAAACTCTCATCAAAATATTCTGATCCCGTCCATTAGCTGAAATATAACACTTATTACAATAGAAATATATAATTCATACATACATATGTGATAATTGCAAAAGAGTTTTAGACATTTGAAACTTCTCGAAACAAATTTAATTTTGAAACACTAGAATATCCAATGCACAAAGTAACATTCTAAAATCATTAACAACAGGACCAATTTCAAATAAATCCACGTACGATAAATTCCAATTTTTGCCTTGCCCGCGACACTTGACACTCCCCTCCCACGTCCATTTTACTCTGAATCTCGCCCCGACGTTGGCATTATCCCATACCTCGCTTGCACTAACACGAAAGTGTGCACATCTCGAAAAATATTTATCGAGACATCGGCTTAATCCGCTGACGCCTACCCGCATTCTCGAATTTCGGAATTATTATTATAATGACGAGCCGCGCTGTTGCCATCGCCTCGCTCTCTCACCCCCGATGCTTTACACCCTCGCTAACCTCCTCCCCCCAATCAACCATACGTAAACCCGATTCGATTACCGCCAGCTAGTCAGCCGCCGTCCCCTCCCTGCCCCCTCCACAACCGTAGTACCGATCGATCTCCGATAGTTAACCCAGAGCCGTGAACGCATTCGCTTGCACGGCGCACATGCATTAAAGCCAAGAACCCAACTATGTTGCCGACGTCATATCCAATACAGCCGACGGCTCGTTGCTGCAGAGGGGAGGGAAATGTTGAGGGAGAGAGGCTCTTCGAGCCCTCAGTGCCACCCCCAATTGGGCAGTAATGGCATTAGGCGACGCTGCAATATGATTACAGCCCTCTTGCCAAGGTAACCTGATCGTGCCCGAAATCCATGCAGTCGCTCTCTCTCTCTCTCTCTCTCCCTCCCCCTCTCTCTTGCTCTCTCGCTCTCCCTCTCGCTCTCCCTCTCTCTCTCTCTCTCTCGTTGTCTCTCTTTCCGTCTGTGTAGCTTGTTTTGTAGACGAGCTTTCGCGGTTGCATTCGATGTCGCTTGCGCGTATCGTTAATGCACAATATTTAGAACTATTTGCAAGAATTTTGCCTTTTGGTTTTGTCCCTCACGGGCCATTCGGACATTCGCACTTGATTAAAGGTGCGATTGATTTGCCCTCTAACCAAATTCAATTATACCCAGCCGAATATCGATCCATTTTACAAGATAAATTACTACAATGTAAGGATAAATTATTATTGAAGCGATATTATTAAAGTTAAAAATTTCCCCAACTACTTTCGCCCGATCGAGAAATGTCACTAAAACCATGTATTACTCTTACTATGCACTACTCTTACGCCCCTTACCCTCACGCTCAACAATGAATTTAATTCTTTAAATAGTTTATCCTTGTTTCACTGTAGACTCTGACATGTGGGCTATTGTGATGAAATTTCGCACCAATAACTACGATGCCCTGCGTAACACCACTTATACAGTACGCGCGTTGTGCTTTTTGCGGCTCAGATTACTCGTGAATCGTTAGGGGGTGCAAATACCAGGGGGACACTTCTTATCTTAACATTAGAAGATTAGGAGATTACGATGAGATGCCTGACAGTCGCGGCGGATTCGATTTTTCGCTCCTTCTTCATCCAGCTACGCACATTTTGGGTGCATCAAACTTATATTGAAAATAACGACCTTCATCTTCAATCTCCTTCTTCTATCTTACAATAAGGTTTAACTTTCTTCAATTAATTACAATTTAATGAATCTTTTCTAATGGATATGATGTCATTGCATACATTAATAAATAGAATTTTTCCTGCAGTATGGAGAAATTTCATCTGTGAAATACAGGAAGGCCAACATTCATGTAAGAAAAATGTTAACGACTGCTCGTAACTAATTACTTGATATTACGAATTCCTCTACCGATTCCTGGATTAATAATTAATAAATATTTATTTCCTCATTATTTAGATATTGGGCTAATTTATTTACATTTATTTTTGGCTAAGGCTAGATTTTGTTTAGCAGGACTATCGGTACCTTGATCGACCTATGACTTAGGACTAATTAATTTCGATTCAGATTTTTCAATTATTCGGAGCTTATGAGTTCCAAATTTAGCCCCAAACTAATAAGACATCATGAATGAAATTACTCGTAGTCGGGGGAGCTAAGGCAATAATATCAAGTCCGAAAGTAGTGATTAAAATTACGGTACTCGCTTTTAAAAAGATTCGACTTCGTTTTAACGGATTATCAAATGATTCGGCAGCGGTTTTTCCATACTTTGACAAATGCCAAACAATCCATTTTCAATTTCGCATAAAGTGTGAAACGCCCATGTGACTGGGCGAGCGAGCGGACATTTAATTAAAGCGCGCGAGCAGTGATGCGTCGTTTCAAACAAGAAGCAACAATTTCACGCGCTGCCACTGTGCTTTTTTGCCGGATCAACATCGGAATTTCACATGGGGTGGGATAGCAAGACGAAGGGCGGAGGCGAAGGAAGAAACATGCAGCAACGGCAGCAGCTTTCGATGAGAGAGCGCGACGCTTCGCAGAACGCTGATTTCGAACAAGCCATCGGCGCGTCGTCGACTCTGTCCCTCCATTTCCCCAAACCCGCCTCTCGCTCCCTTGCCTTTTTCTACTTCATTTTACTCTTATTCAGCTCGTTTTATTTTGCGCGTTCCCGCCGCCACCGCCGACTTCGAGAGAAATGCATAGCATTGCTGTGTATAAAAAGGACTTCCACGAACGTTCTCGCTCGCGTTCTGGCGCGCGAGCGCATCTGTGTGTGCCTGTGCGCGCACGCACGAGCGCGCACAAAGTGCGAACTTGAAAATTGTCGCATGTGTCATGAGGACAGGAAGCGTCGTCGCCATCTCTATCGCAGTTATCGTGCTTACCGACATGGTGAGAAAAGGAGAAAAAAATTGGATGCCGCATCGGGCCGCGATGAAAATACACGGAAACGTAGTTGTACTTGAGATGATGAGTAGGTCATGCAAAAGGAGAGAGAGAGAGACAGACAGAGAGAGAGAGACAGACAGAGAGAGACAGAGAGAGAGACAGAGAGAGAGAGACAGAGAGAGAGACAGAGAGAGACAGAGAGAGAGACAGAGAGAGAGAGAGAGAGAATTGAAGGCTTGCTTACCGTGAGGTGTTGAAACAGCCACGCCCTGAGGATGTTGGTCGCGACCTTGGGAAAGATGCCCCTTTTCTTTTGGTTCTTCTTACCCGACGAGTCGTCGTCTTCCTCGCCCGTCCCTTCGCCACTGCCGATACTCGCGTTACTCGCGTCGCCTGAAACAGTAAGCATTGAGTCTAACGTTAATCGATTACTATGTTGTTCGCTATAATCAGTATTCTGGGTACTATTTAGGATATATTGGACACTGAAGGTCAGATTTTATATAATGTAGTGATAACCGCACATATTTTCAAACAAATAACACTGCTCATTTTTTACTAATGCAATATATATTTGTTAATACTTTATACGCGATATCAATTGCAATGGCTTAAAAAATTTCAATTTATCTATAATATAATTTTAATACAGTAGTAAGGAGTAATTTTAAATAGCTACCGTATCAAATATCGTTTTAAAATCTTAAAGAAATGCAAATAAAATACTTTATATCAATTGGTGGCTTTTCCGATAACATTCAATTATCATTTTTCATTCATATGAATATTAATGATATTTGCTTTGTATAATAAGACAGTATAATAATAGTTCAGCTGCATATAAATGTATCAGTTATAATTATTTCAATACGTACTAGTGTATGAGAATGCTTTGCAATATGCCATTGCGTGAGTTGTCGAACAACTATCAGTTGCTGGAGACAAAGTAGGTGTTCGACCTGAATAATACACATCCTTGATTTATCATTAATGTTCTTATAAATACAATTTACTTAATAATGTTTGAAAGTTTAGGATTAAATACCATAAAGCACGAACCTGAAAATGGTTAAATACGTACTTTTTTAGCTCTATATTTTCTATAAAATAACACAGTATCGTCACAAAAATTCTACGAAGTTTATCAATCTTAACTTTGTAATTGCCGTACTCGTGGTTACCGTTTTTTAAGGACTCTTATTAAGCTCTCAAGGTTATAAATGTAATGAGAGATAGTAAAGGAACTTAAAGATCAACATTAACTAATTATTATTTTTACAATTTCTTGAAACAAATGCTTATTACAAAATTATAAAAGAATTAACCATATTTTGCGTCAAGGAACTCTATCTTACCAATGCCACTTTTATAATTCTCACAAACACAGAGTAGATAAAAGGCAACGTAATTGACTGACCTTCTGTACAATTTCTCCCATTTTTACATTTATCAAAGAATCTAACAATCTGGTAAATGCATTAAATATTAATGTAAATTGAAAAACATTATTCTACAGTTTGTAGTTTATGCGCAACAGCTCTTGATCAATTAAGCAAAACTATTAAAAATTACATTCGTACATCTCTGATATTTCCGTAAAGTAATTATATCGGTGAAATTAGAAACGAAGCTTAACTTGCTTCAATTATACTTCAATTTACTTACCATTCGTCGCTTAAAGTTAAATTACAACAACAATTGCACAAGAAGCACGATTAAAGTTCGACCATTATTACTGCAAAAACATAGCATTCTTCTATCAGCATGATGATGCGAATCGACGTAATAACGTAAAAGTCATCAAGATTAGCCATCACCATGTCGCATCTCCGCAGCAGTGGAGAGTTTCTCTGTCCGCTACATTAACTCGATTCGCTCAGTAAATGAACCGCAATCGGGGAGAGAAAGAGCCAGGAAAGTCAAAGGATATGAGATAGATAGATAGATAGATAGAGAGAGAAAACTTAAACTTTCTCTGACTATTTCTCTCTCTCTCTCTCTCTCTATCGCTCTATCGCTCTCGCACTCTAACTCACTCGCTTCCTCCCTCATTCCTTCACCAACTATCCATATATGTATCTCATTCCATCTTTCTTTCTTCATGTCTATCTCACTTGTAGACAATTTGCCGCAAAGCGTATATTATGGCCGACTGCTCTATCCATTCGTTCTTCGTCTGAACGCCGTTATCGAGCAACGCGTCTCCGCCGTCAAGGATAAAGTATGAAACTCAGTTGCACTTTCTCTATTTCTCTCTCTCTCTCTCTCTCTCTCTCTCTCCCACTCTTCGACTCTGTCCTTTCTTCTCGTTCTCATCTTCAACAATTTTTTATATAATACCCAAGATGCGAACTACGCTGTCTACTGTTACTGATGGTATTATAACTA
>NW_011948420.1:3589236-3621736 GCF_000503995.2 Ceratosolen solmsi marchali
GCTTCTTTCCCTTACTATATAAGAACGAAAAGTTACGGGGAGCGAGAATAAGGCAAAACTTACGCCTGAACGATTCGAATTTTCATTCGCCTGAATTGCAAAAACTTTGCTTCAAATTTTGTCCCTATTATATTTAAAAAGTCCTTTGATTGTATGTCATTACGTATCATTTAACATTTGATTTACTATAATAAATGATGCATATTAATGATTATCACCGAAATAATATATTCTATAATAATTTTTAATTACGTAAATTTTGCGCTACAATTAGCTGAAAATATCTTCAACTAAATCGAGAAATCAATGGATTGTACTATAAGCATTGTATTAAAAACAAATAATTAAAACCTTATCGAATAATTTTGAATATCGGATTAGCCTAACAAAGCTAACTCTTGGCAACATTTAACGAAATCATCTAATAACATTTTTCGACAGAAGACAAAAGATAATTTTAAACATACTTGTGAAAACATTTAACATATCATGTTTTTTCGCAGAAAAAAAAAACAAAAATGAAAATGTCCCAGCGATGAAAGAAAAGATAAAATTGAATAAAAAAACCACAAATAATCGGAATATTTTCGGGTGCGATCTCAAGCGTAGTATTTTTCTTGAGCGTCGTCGAGTTCAAAGTTAATCTCAAATGCGGACCGCTTGGCATGTGAAGGAAGGGTGTTGTCATCGTGAATCTCCAGAGAGAGAGAGAGAGGAGAGAGAGAGAGAGAGAGAGAGAGAGAAAGCGAGAGATATCGAATGAGTAGAAGTGAGGAGCAGCGAAGGAAACATGTAAAGAAGTATAAGACAGCGCAGAAGAAGCAAGAAAGAGAAACGAACTTGCTCGTTCTCTCTTCGCGATTTCTCCGGTACGATAGAACCTTGGGAAACGTACCGTACGATAAGATTCTGTCATTTATAATCCCACTCTCTATCAGATGAAACTTGGTCAGAGATAAGATGCGTCTACCGTTTTGCAGTTATCCTCTGTTTCTTTTTCTTTTTAAATAAATAAGAAAATAAGTAAATTTATTAAAATGAAAATAAGCATGCTTTAGTAAAAACATTGACCATTTAATCGTTAGTATTTATACAGAAATTATGTAGTGGACATAATATCGACATCTTATTGTTATTCACATGATATTTAATATTATTATTCGCATATTTCCATGTATCATTAACCTTATCATTTAAATCAACCATATCAGTAGCAATTATTTACTTTAATATTTCCAACCAAAACGCTATAATAAAAATTCTAATAGGATACTATAGGCATAAAACTACTCTATCTACGTAATAATTGGATAATAATTGCAGTCATATCCAATTTTTCTTTCATATAAATAATGAATGCAGTATGTTAAAGGTCATCTTATAAATAGTTCGACTCTATGAAGGTATTTTTCTAAGAAAAGGACGAATTCGATCATACATTTATGAGCACATGAAGAATATTGTGATTGCAAAACGATCGGGATTATGGAGAAAAATAAAAACAAATGGACGGAAAAATAGAGGTGAGCAGGGTTAAAAAAGATTTTGCGGGGTGGTCGAGCGCCATATCGTCCTCTTGCTGATTTATGCAGCGGCTCGTGCATTTTTACTGCTGCGTTATAGAGATTTAAGTGCAGCCAATTACACGTTTATGCGTCCCTTTACATTGCGCTTGAGCGACCGAGGCGTTTTTCTCTCCCGACTTCTCCCCTTTCCATTTCATTCTCAATCTTTCGTATTTTCGCCCCCTCGAATCTTTGTCGTCCCTACTTTTCTTACGCGGATCTCGAACGTTCGATAATAAAGACGATGGACAGAAGTGCGGCGTGGTTTTCACTCTCAAAATTTTTTGCTCAAGCGCCTATATTTAGAGATGCATCGCCGAGGATTTGTGATGCGCACGAGCACGTACACACTTCATCATGGCATCGTTGAAATTTATAAATTTGACCAACATTTTAACCATACGTAACCTCGACGTGTCATATTGGGTGCGTAGCCACGAGACGCACGAGTCGCGCGCGCGCGCGCGCGCTCCTTACCAAAAGTAAATATCGTAAATTCATGGCTCTCTCGGATTAAAGAAAGGTAAAAGAAAATAAAGTCTAAGAGCAGAGAAGAGAGAAAATATGCTACTGCGCACATAACCGAGAAGAATGCGTGGGTTGTTTCATCTCACCACGTACGCCAAGACGTCTTCCTCCCGAGAGCGAGCGAGCGAGATAGTAGTAGAGGCTCCTCCTAGTCTCTATTTACGGTCCTTATATCCAAACACACTAACACGCACACGCGGCCGCGCACTCCCTCCCCATCTCTTACACTCTCATCCTCTCTCTCGTTATCTTTTCCTTTCTCCTTCTCATGTGTGCGTAGGCAACTCGGACGCACTATCGAAATAACCTCGCATATGGTCGACGAAAATAAACCTCCTAATTCCCATCTCGTCGAATTCGCTGTACACTCGAGTTCGGTATATCGCTAAAAGACAAGGCGGGAGACGGGGGGGATGGAGAGAGGGGTGAAAGGGAGAGAGAGAGAGAGAGAGAGAGAGAGAGAAAGGGAGAGGGAGAGAGGAATAGAGAGAGAGAGAGAGAGAGAGCGCACGCGAGGTCGAAATGGATGTCAGAGGGAAAGGAGTAAAGATGAGAGGAATATTGTGTGCAAAAAGGAAAGAGGTGGTGCAGGAAGCCACCCTGGTGTTAACGGGCTCTTGCAAGAGCTGGGGAATAGCCGCCGCAGCTGCAACTGAGATTTATACCGGATACTTGACGAATCGTCTGCCGAGAGATTGACTGTAATATCTTCGTCAGTTAATTCTTTGTTTGCCACAGGAGGATTTATTTCCATAGTTAAAAAATCATCAGCTAAATTTATTGCCCGTGGGTAACTTTCACATTATATATCCCAAGGAGTTTAAATAAGCTCGGAGAGCTATGCTTGGATCGAGATATGCGTGGACCAAATTCATGGGTATGGAACGTATAGCCAATGAAGTAATTCTTCATTGTCGCGGATGCACAAGCACGAACAAATATTAAAATTAAAAATCTTGACGGACAGAATTTATTTCGAAAGCCTTGTTGGCGCGTGGTTTACGCAAGTATTGAACAGAGCTCGAGTTATCCCCTGCACAGAAGCTTTGGTTGAACGTACATTGGATGTTCGAACAGTATATCTTATCCATATTACGAAATGAAAAATAATTATTAAAGCTTAATATATAGTATTTTCAAACAAAAATAAAAAAGAAAAAATGAGATAGAGAGAGAGAGAGAGAGAGAGAGAGAGAGAGAGAGAGAGAGAGAGAAAGAGAGGAGAGAAGGAAGAATATTAGAAAGAAAAAGAAATAGAAAAAGCCAATTGGCTGAGGAAATGGCATGAAAAAAAGCGTACTTACAGAATTAAAAAAAGGGTAAAGGAAGGAGAGAGAAAGAATCGTATGCACCGGATACAGAAACGTTTATTCGCTACTACGCAACGGTGCTCCATGCGAGCGAGTGTGGGTAAAAATGAAATAAAAAAGAAATGTAAAGAAAAATAGGAGAAAAGAAGAGAGGAGCCAGAAGGCAGAGATTAAGAAAAGCAGAAATATCGTATCTGCGCCTTTTTGGATATCGCATTTCGCTGCCACAAGTCCCTCTTGCGGTGCCTCCCTCCGTTTTATGATTATTAAACATCATTATTTATTCGATATGCCCTGTTCGCTTTCAACTTACTGTTTTTATTTTTTCTTACTTTTTTCATACTTGCAATATTCAATATCTCGAAAATATAAGCTTTACATTTTCGTAAATAATGGAGTTTTTGCGAACATAAATCGGGTTGGTAACGAAGCATACTATTAATACAATATCGCTTAGAGTGGAAATTCTCTTCAATCAAGAGATCAGTTCATACATTATTAGGACGTATAAAGCAAGAATCCAATAAGCGTTCGTAGAGTAAGCCTAGGCTAGAGTACGCGCAAGTACGTGTCGGTTCGCGAAAAACAGCGGGAAAAGAGTAACGAAAGAATCCATCGCCCCTGGATTTCAGTTATACGCGCGAGCCGAATTTAAATAGTGGCGAGGAGGCCGGGGGCGGGGCACATTGAATTCGGCAATGCGAGCGATTTTTGAAAGCCGAGCGAAAGCTCGTTGGGCTCAACCAATCTCCGTACGTCGCTTAAAAATCGACGACCATCGTGGAATTGCGCGTTATCGGCTCGCAATAAAGTCTCGTTATTTCGCGGCGGGCCAGCATTAAATTCTCGACATCGACTGGTGGACCGAAGCGGTACGTACCAACGTATTTCACGCCTTGGATCGCGCGAGGCTTCACTCTCAAAACAGCTGTGAGTGGTGAAGCGGCTGGTGGACGGTTGACGGTGACGTGGTAGGGAAAAGAGCGGGGAGGGAAGGGGAGAAAAAGGGAAAAAAAAGGCCGAGAGGAAAGATGAAAAAAATGAACGCGAGAGAAGCAGAGAGTGCGCAGACTCTTTATGGATATTGCCGGCGGTACGCGACGCGCCCGGTTTTCTCCTGAGCATGCCTTAATATCCTTTCCATTCGCTCTTTCGTACACCCTCGGGCGAAAATATGCACAGGCACACGCTCTTTCATTGTTAGAGTTAGAGAGCAAAGGCGGGATATATTGTGGCGCTACTTTCTCGGGTATTTTCTGAAGAAAGGCCATAGGTAAGATCGCAGGGAGATCGAGCGTCTCTTCGCTTCTCTTAAAGGAAAAGCAAGATAGAGGGCGGCCGAGAGAAAGGGCCATGGGCCATGGAAAGAGAGGGGAAAGCTTCTGGTAAGCTTTTCTGGCTTAGATTGCGATATTCCAAAGAATTTGAGCGTTGCAGCCGTTACTAGACGCGAGCGCGAACGACGAAATGCAAGGGTTTTCCTGGGGCTGCAACTGATGGGTTCGATGGTATTTTTTCCCTCTCCACCATCTGCTACTCGGTGCACGTCGAACCAAATGTTACGTGTCGAAAATGCGGCGAATACTCTAGTCGATTCCGTTGAACTTCGATAATGCTTAAATGCTACGGTTACTTGGCAGGATGCATATTTGGAAAATCGTATTTTTTGCCATTCCAGCTAGGTTAGCAGTAGCCAGGACATTTAGAATTATACGTGATCGTAAGTGCTTTTCGTTTTCCGTTTAAGCAGCCGGTGACAAAGTATTGCGTCCTTATAGGTTTATTAATTTCAATTTCAATTTCAATTTTTGCGAAAAGCGAACATTCGACCTTACTATCTCCATGATGCCGGGAAAATTTTGCAATATTAATAATCGAAGGGAAATGCTTGTTGAACCGAATACGAAGCAGCACACGTCACATTCATAAGAGCCACCAACTAATTACACCACGAAAGGAAAATATTTTGAATTTAAGCCTTTTTATTTATTCTCAGTATAATAAACGACATTTTCGGCTATAACCAAATATTTCCTCGGGGTAAAATAATATTTTTATTATTCGAGTATACCAACTAACAGTACTACTTGTCGGCGTCTAAAAACAGACCCGCAAGCTCGAAAATTGGCGAGAAAAGCTCGCGAAATATCAATCGTGCACCATCGGATTTATTCTCCGCGATGGAGTCTAGAAAAGACAGGCAGTAATTTTTATCGGCTTATCCGGAAGTAAAGAAACGTAGACACTCGTAGCGCTCGGTATATTCGTCCGTACTCTTACGGTAGACGAGGCGCAGCATCGGCATCAGCATCAATGGTAACAGCAGCCGAAGCAGCAACCCGTCACCTTTTAAGTACGAGCGGCACTTAAAGTACCGCGGCGCAAGTGCAAGGTTCGCGGCTCGCGCACAGCCGGCTAATGTTTTCGCATAATCGAAATCAAGTGGAGGTCATTGCACCAAAACACTCGAGCGCGCGCTATAATACTTTATGAAGCGATCGAGCAAAGCACCCTGACGATCATTGAAAACTTTAGGTATCCGTCCGAGGAGATTCTGAAGGGCTGATGAAGCCGTTTGGATGGGACCAAATGTGTAATGTAGGCATCGGCGTGAATCCACGTGCAATATTTATGATGAAATACATTAATTAGCAATTGACAAAGATAAATTAGAATATGTAAGGTATGGGGAAATGCTATGGGATGCCTATATTTGAGGATTATTCTTCGACGAGTTATTCTTACATTTGTCAAATAAATTAAATTACATTTTTGGGAACAAAGAATCGAGTCGCCCTTCTTTAACTTGTACTGCTGCAAATGAACAAAAATCGTCGTAAAGGAATCCGTGCCAAGATTTTGAGACACATAATTATTCTTAAAGCAAGACCAATTCTCGGGAAGGAGTAAAAACACATGAAAGCGTGCCTCGAGAATTGGAGCCAAGAATTTTTTCGTTGACGCGGAAAATACAACGACACACCCGATGAGCACCAAATGCTTTGTTCACAGACATGGATCCGCCAAGCCAAAGAGAAGTATCACTCACACGGAAGATGAATCGAAGATTTGAGTCGTGAAATGTGTCGTGAAGTTGACTTTTACACTTAATGCAAGTGATATAAATGTTGCTGCGTTTAAGTCTGGAAGAATAGAGATTCCATTCGGCTAGCGTAATACCAACAATGCGATAAAATAGCGCACATACACGCACATTCGCAGAATTCATAGGAGCGCGCGAAAATTTTTAAAAAGAACCTGTAAAACCGAGTATTCTTTGGGTGGAATAAGAAAATCCACTCGTACGTTGAAATGGATAATAGTGTTACAACGACAGCGGCAGCATGTGCTGAACGACGAGAAAAGCTAATTACCATTATCATTAATTTACAAACATTGAATAAAATAAAATGTACCGCTGTTATGCAAAATAGTAAATATAAAGCATTGGGTATGCTTAGTATAAAATGTTAAAAGAGCTCGAAGTGAAGCTAAACAAACTTGCGCGCTGATAAACTTGCGAAATAAAAACAAGCTTCTCGAAATCTCATGTACAATAATCGAATAAGAAGACGAGAAAAAAAGAGCTAAGAGCTAGAATAAGAGAGAGAGAGAGAGAGAGAGAGAGAGAGAGAGAGAGATTACTTGCGTTTAAGAAAGGGATGGGTGGCGGAGGGGGCGGAGGAGAGAAAGAGAGAGAGAAATATGCGGAAAGAGTCGAGAGATAGGGGAATATAAAGCGGAAAGAGTCGGCAAGCGCGAAGTTTGTCTTACAAATGAGCCGCGCGACGCGAATGATTTAGTACGACGGCGCACTGCCTGCGTTAACCTTTGCTGTGGATGACGAAGCGTGGGTGGCTAGTTACACTTTAGTTTATTAACCCGGAGTCCGAGCGAGCGAGCAAAGCCGAATGAGAGCGATGGAGATAGATAGATAGATAGAGAGAGAAATATATATATATATATATATATATATATAGAGAGAGAGAGAGAGAGAGAGAGAATGGTTCACGATAAAGGCACTCGATGGATAATAAATATGGGCAAGGCGTTACACCGTGCGTACCTATATATTTGGCTCGATGCAACTGCAACGGCTACTACTACGTTCGTCTTACCAAACGATAAATATCAATCGACTTATTTCACTTGTACTAGAACATCAAAAGATATGCAGTAGTTGAATGTCCTGCATGTACTATAGCGTTTAATGGATTTGTTCTTACACGAATAGAACGAAGAGGGGAAAGAATGCGACAGAGAGAGAATGAGAGAGAGAGAGAGAGAGAGAGAGAGAGAGCATTTTAAAATGATTATCGCAAGTTAAATTGATGATTGTATGTAGATTATGATTATCGCTTTAATGTAAAGCCGTGTTATACTTTTGTATATACAATTATTTATGAATATTTATCAATTCTTACATTAAACTGGATCAAATATGAGTGATTTATTAGAATTTTAATTAATTACAAGAACTTTCATGTACTTCAAAATTTGTTATTTTATCTAAAAGACAAAGTCAGACGTTATTTAAATACTGAGCGTGTTTTTATTTAAATATAGCAACCAGACAATTAACGTACAATGTTTCGAAATTTCAAACACAAATAGTACCATCAAATTAAATAAAATAGTTTTTCATCGATAAATCTTAGCATCAAAACAACGAAAGCACGAGGGTGAAGAAAGTTATATGCGACGTGAAAACCCGGTGAATTATCCTAATCCCGATGACGCACGTTGCAGCAACGAAGGAGTCAGAAATATCTAATTCTGGCAGACAAGGAGCGAGAGAAGATCCGAAGGGACGACGGAACTTAGAGCCACGGAAGTTATGCGGATTAACGAAGAGAATCCTATAGCCGCATCTTTCCTCGCTCAAACCTCTTCTCTCTATTTCTCGCTTAGACGTAGTAGCAGAAATACACGCGCCCGCGAACGTATAATAGTTATTTCTTTCTTTGTTCTCTTGTATAAGCTCTCGTTAATATTTATCATTGTTATAATGGAAAAAAGTAGCAATTTTTAGTAAAGCATTATTTCCTATTAAATAGATAATTGGAAAGATTCTTGACCTGCCAGCGAGCTATTTCGCTTAATCGAAAGAATCCAGCATAATACGTAATATCATTAATTATTTATCTGTAAAACTAGTTGACAGTTATCCGTTCGAGTTTTTTGTACTATATAATCCGAAAAAAAGCAAGTTGATATATTTTGTGAAAAAATGAATATATATAATTCTAATATTAATATACATAAAATAGTAAAGCTTATAAATTTTACACGTATTTAAATATTTAATTGTATTAGTGATTAAGATTAAAAGTTCTCGTAATTTTAATGAAAATTTGTTCCAACTTAGTTCAATAACCTGGTGAATCATAGGCTTTCTCATTTTATAAGCAACTACGATGACAATTTTCGACGATATCAAAATTCGAATCTCTTGCTCTTATAATGAAGAAAAACAAAATATTTGTATATCATAAATAAATCAAAAGGCAAAAAAAGTGAAATCTCGTGATTTATTAAATTACCGTAATACCTTATATTAAATACTATGAATTTAGTTGAAATTGTTATTGATCACAAATTATTCTTGCATACTTAAAATTGCCTTAAGCCAGCGTAAAATACCGGAGCCTTTATATATTTTGTAAGATAGCTCGGACTATCTCAGTAAGTATTCTGGAATGCCTCTGAATTATTCATGAAAATTTCAAAAAGTCTAATAAAAGCATGAAAATTGAAACGTCAAGTTGGTATAAGATTTAAAATTTCAACCTCACTCACACACTTTTAATTTCTGAAGAGAAAGGAAAAGGGGTCGGAGGGGAGAGAAATAAAACGGAAAAGTATAGTTTACAAGAGGAAAATCATTTGAGAAATCCATGTTTGAGATGAAGAAAGAAAGACGATATTGCAGTTATCATGAAAAGAATAGAAAGAGAAATGAGAGAGAGAGAGAGAGAGAGAGAGAGAGATAGAGATAGATAGAGTGAGATAAAGAGAGGAAAACTTAAGGCCCTCGACGATTGAGACATCGCTCTTCGGAACAACACTGACAGTTATCTGATTCATGGACATGCCGACTGTATTTTATGCCGTACGACCTATGAATACGGATCGATCGCTACTGCCAACTGCTTATAGCACACGCCAAGAGTCGAATCAAGACAGAAGCAAGAAGAACAGAAGCGGCATCCAGCGACTGGTCCAAGCGTCCGATCGTAGGTGAAGCATACCTACTTTTATAAGAATTGCACAAACATAATGCTTCGCGCGTATACAACGAGGGAGAGAGAGAGAGAGAGAGAGAGACAGAGAGAGACATCCACGTAGAATATGTTCAGAATACAAATGTACGGCGAACATTCGTAAAATTTGACGATTCGGACAGAGCAAATAATGATAATGGCTTTGCTTATAATTAATCAAACGTGCCCGTACCACCATTTGATGGGCCACGCGGTTTTATAATCTCTTCATTCCTCCAGGCTTTCCAACCGTTTTCCGCAAGCAGCACTGCCACCTTCCAACATCGCGGTATTCGCTTATTCATACACGCTCATTTTCTCTAGCTTTTACCTTACGATAGAAAAGTATTGCGCACTTCCGCGCTTAAATATTACCGTATCATCTCGCACAATCGCGTCTCGCGCCTCGATCTACGAAAGCGCATTCAAATTGATTTAGTAATAACGCTTCCTCGCATTTTATCGCTAGACTCCTCGAGTTCACTCCAACGAGAACAGTCTCTCTCTCTCTTTCTCTCTCTCTCTCTCTCTCTCTCTCTCTCTCTCTCTCTCGCTCTCTCTTTCGCCCTCTCTCCCTCTCACTGTCCCAATAACTCGCTATTTCCAGTGCAGGCGGTCACTCGGCGGAAAGAAAAAAATCTGAACTGCGAACGCCGAGGCAACAAAAAATATTTCACCGAAAGAGCGTCATATCTCTCCACTCCGAAGCGAATATCAACATATGGACTCGTGGTCCCTCACGACGCGTTTAAAACTGCCGTGGTCATCCATATTGTACGGGCGAACGCGTGCCTGACATAACGGAATCCCGCATTCGACAACACACGCGAAAGCGGCATTACATTCGCATCGGCGACGCGCGATTTGTCGTTCCGCTAGGATGCACCATTCGTGCGTCTGATAAATTGCCACTTTGTCCGGGCGGAAACTTTGATTATTATTTGTCAAGGTATGCACCTCGGGCTCTTCCTCCTTTGCACTTCTTTTTTATGCAAATATCACTGAAACGCCGTTGAAAAGGCCGGCCGAGAGTGTAGTCAACCACTGTTGCTTGCATTTTTCATTCCCGGTCGCTTTTTTATTACGTTTGCCGAGGGCTACGGCGACTGCTGGAGGGCATTATTATAACATCAAAGGAGCGAGTAATGGAAAAACAGTCGTGGAAAGTTAAAAATAGCGAGGAGGAAAGCTAGCCGATTCGATATTCGGGGGCTAGATTGTGCGCGATGCGATTCAGCGAGTTGAGCTACATTTTGAAGTTAATTTAACGTGAGGCCCTTTTGAGCTTCGCATTACGATGCCCTGAGAAGGTAAGGCCCCGCGCGCTTACTATCACAGTTACGGGAGGAGCTTGTGACAAGGAAGCGAATCGCAAATGATTAGCCTAATCTCCGTACGTATCGACCGGATTCGCGCGGAAACGCGATTTCGGGAGCTTCTTCGGAAACCGTCGATTCTCCTCTCATTTATGTAGCTGCTAATCCAGGGTCGCGCACCGGATTCAACGACTTCTCGCTCCTCCTTAATTCGACAATTGGATTAGTATTTCAATTGGCGAAATCGAGGATCCAACATTGCACGTTGATTGATCGTTAGAGCTCTCGAATACATATCCATCATGAATAATCTTCATTAAAAGCTCGAGCCTTTTAATTATCGGTCGCGCTTAGAGATTAGCAAGGATCCTCCTACCTTGTGGATTTTCTCCTAAATGAACGAACAATCCCTATGAATGAGAATGAGTTGCGTCGAATCGTTCGTGCATTATTAATTAATATGTTGGCGTAATTTCAACGTAGTGACAAGCAAGCGAAATCGTTCGGACTCATTCTATCACATTCCCGTATAATTCATAAATCAAAAATTTCAAATCTGAAACAGGGAATCACTTCCAAATGCTTGCAATTGTACATTACGGCCAGCCTGCCCTAGCCGAGGTTTGTACACGCGCGGCTGTATGTAATATTTTTTTTTTCTTTCGTAATATGCATACGAGTTTATGTACATTGAAGGAGGAAATTAAATTTGTTAAAAAGAACGTAAAAATTGGCAACGAGCAGTGCGTTGGATTTTCAAACGTCGAGCCGATCGCCAGTGAACTCGTTCCAACCTAATAAAAATAAGGGGGATGCTACTAAAGGACATGCGTCCTCTCCCGATTAGCGAGCCCATAAATAATTCCAGGAGCTTATGTTGTAGGTGTCGCGATATCGCGGTATGATTACCAAGGCCCTTGTGCTGAGCGTATTTGTATAAACTCGAGAGGTCGTTCGGTGAGACGTTAACGCCGCCAGTTAAATCTCTCGTTCGAATGCCACCGCTGACGCCATTGCCACCGCTGCTTCTGCGTCGTAAGTGTCGAAATAAGAGCGTTAATGGAGTCGCTTGGCATCGTGTCGCTTTGTTTTGCGAGGAGAATAAGAAAGAAGAGTGGTGAGTGAGCGAGCCGAGCGAGTCTGCAGCACGGTAAAGCACGATTCGGGCTTTCAAAACAATGAATAAATTTAGGACGATGAGGGGGAGAACGAAAAAATAGAGAAGCGTCAAGCGGGAGAGGATAAAAATATACGAGTCCGTGAAGAAACACGAAAAGCTCGAGACGAGATGATAGGAAGCAAATGCGAAGACATGTGATGAGCACGTGTCGCGAGGCTTCATTAGGTACGCACGTACGTGTGTAAGGCTTGTGTGCGCGGGGGCGAGTCACTCTGCTCACGTCAAGCCGAGAGTGACGTATGGGCCTATTTAGATTTCCGGAAGATCTACGCATCTGTCTTCAAATCAAAACTACAAAAGTGAAAATGATCGTCGTTTATCGGATCCTATCGATTATCGAGTTAATGTTGAAATTTTTCGGTCGTGCTTGTTTTCATTGTCCCTTGGTCGATGTTGTTTCACCAGCTCTCTCGCGCAACTCGTTAAATTTATTCGAGCTCTCTGAGCGTTAATTTTAAAAGCAAATAACTCTGTCGTTATGAGTCGAAATTTTGGTTGGAGTAACTTAACTTATCGTTCCGTTGCACGTCGTCGTGCTCCCGTTGCAAGATTCGCTATGTGCGCGATTGCGTTGCTATCGTAAAACCATCGAATCGATCGGTCGCCCAGCAATTCGCGCTACGGAAATAAAAAATTACAGATACGCGAAAGACTAAACGAGTCGACCTCTATTTGACGTGATCCAACGTTAGCTAACGCGCATACACATACCGCACATAGCTTTGCAACTCGGTAATGCGGTAATTTTGCGCACGCGACTTATGTCGACAATTTATCAGACGGCCTAAGAGGAGATGAAACGAGAAAAGCCTTTGACTAGGATCCATTTCTCTCCCTTTCCGTTGCCACCAGTCCCTTCCTACTTTTTATAATTATCTTTCCTTTTCCATGTTTATTTCGCTCGAGCACACAAACATTCAGCCTCGATTCTACCCAGCCTAAACGCGACAGCCTGACCGCAATTTGCGTCGATAGAACCTATCAAGAGCGAAAGAAAGGTAAAAGAAAGTTCACGAAAGCGCGGGAGTGGTGGGAGGTGGGTTGGTAAGTGGGTAGGTAGGAGAGGTCGTGTAGGAGAGAAAAGAGGAACGAGCGCCCGCAGTTAGTAATGAGCCAGAAAACTGGCGACAGCTCGCTATGCTCGTAAGAGACATGAGATGTCGCGGTCCCGGCTGCCGTAGTTACGAAATTCACAAGCGCGTATGTGTGTCGCGGTCCCATAATTCACGCGTAGGCGAGAGTGCGAGGGGCCCCTCTTATTTTTTTTCAGAGGGATCTCGTTAGCGTTGAACCAAGCGACTCGAGACGACTTTCCGAGATTGACCCGAGTCGGCGGCGAGGAAAGGAGGGATGGGGTTGTGCGGAGAGGCTGGATGCGGACGCAGCGTTTTCTCACAGAGAGCGAGATCGATGGCGGATAAAGAGACGTGGCGGAGGAAATGAGCGGAAAAGGAAAATACATACACAGAGGCGCTTAAACTCCGACTCCTCGTTTGGAACGAGAATATTAGCTTCGAAATATTAGAGGCTAGAAATAGAAGCTCGTGCTGCGGAAGTGATTAGTCGTGATGCATTTGTCAGTTGGGAGGCCAGCCAACTGCAACAGTACCATTCGATTATTCGATATTGAACGATTATTAAGCAACGAATGCAAACGACTTTGCCGCTTATTTATGAAGCTTTTTTTTTTTTTTTTTTGTTGAAGATCGGGACGATCTTATTAATGCGCAATTCTTTCTCTTTCAATTAATCGAATAGATTTGTACTTTCTCACACGGCCTTTCCAAGTTCCTCCTCTTCGCAATTAGTCTCGTACAGACACGACTACTAGGCACACTAACAATTATACTTTAGTGTAATCAATATTTCGTCACTCGTTCGCGTGCATTATACAATTTGGCAATGATATAAGTCCTTGAATGAAATAAAACGCTTGCCTCGGTACGCGACAAATCCAAACCGATTATCGCTAACGATCGTTTCTTTACTTAGCTACTTGAGATGCATCAGAGCGCCGCTCCCCTAATGAGCGTAGAAAAATTCGTAGCACCGGAGATCTCGGGGTCGATAAGACCGCGCAACCAGCAGAAATACGGGTGAGCGCGCGTGCAATTACAGTCAAACAGGCAGGAGTGCGCTGTCTTATCGAGGCGACGCATCTGCGCGCGGGGAGTGGAACGAAAAGCGCGCGTTATCGCGCCGGGGCTGCGAGCTGATAAATCCGAGCCAAAGAATAATGAGTGGCCATTAGTCATCAAGCCCGCATCCCCCGTCAGCGTCACGTTGAATCATCGCCGACGGTGAGACGCCCGTACGTGCGCTCGACGCGTTTCGGCCCTCCGATTGTTTACGGCTAGACTTAATCGCGTATCCGTCGGCGCCCTCCTCGTTATCCACTCCGAGCGCCAAATAAACAAACTGAGATTCGAAGTGCCGGGCACGGATTTCGTGCGCCTCTGCAAACTCGAGCTTAGCTCAACGTCGCGGGGCGATACGTCCTTTTCCAGGAGTTGCGCGCGTCCATCCAACTGCCCTGTTGGGTATGTTGCCGCCTCGTCGGCAAAGGAAAGCGCAGGGGCGTGGATGAGCCGCGAACCCTAATGAACGAAGAAAGCCAGCGGTATAAGAAAGAGCTCCTAGTATCGCGCATCCACGCGTGTGTCATCGAGACAGTCGTGCGTGACGTTGAGTAGTGACACGCTTAACGCGCCCGTTTTATTGGGCGTCGTACCCCGGCCCTCGGCCTCTCACCCACGGTTTCAATATAAAACGCAGGACAACCAACTCGATGCCGCGATGATTATCGCGACATATAATGGCGGAAGCCAGAAGACGCGTCCGAATAACCGATGGATGAGCCACCGCGATCTAGGAGAGCCTACGTCGCAAGCTTTAGGATTTACAAATTTTGTTTATTTCATTGCGCGTATCGCATGTTCGCGTTGAGGTTGCGCTCTCACGATTCCAACTACGCGCCGCTCCGTCCTAAAGGACTCGTCATTGTCAGGGATGGAATGTTGACCATCAAAGATAATACTTACGCAATGTTATTCGCTCGCTCGTCCCGAGGAGTTATTATTTATGGACTGTTTATTATTTATGGAATGTATGGACCTATGCAAGTAGGTTAAGCATCGAGATGAACGAAAGCGAGTTCATCCCAAATAAAAATCGGACCCGTTTTATAATCGTCGGCTGTGGGAGCGATCACAGCCAGATAAAAGGAACGCGCGACATAAATATCCACGAGGTAGTCCGATAAACGTTTGTCCCTTTCGCACGAGGCCAGCGGCCGAGCTCTAATCGGTCCTCGTGAACGAGATTATTATCTCGCTTATAAGACGACGGCGGCACACGCGGTACGCCAAATATGGCGACGTCTCGGACGGGAATCGTCGATGGCCGCAGGTAGAGGGAATGCACGACGTATACGAGAAGCGGAGAAAAAGATATAAATATACACGAGCGCCCGCACAAAGGAGGGGTGTCTTATACGGCGCACATGCGGCTACGACGTCTGAGCGTCTATATATATATAGGATATCGACGCATCGATACTTATGTAGATACAGTATAAGTACGATAGAGGGGGGAGGGAGAGAGAGGGAGAGGAGAGTGGTGAGAGGCGAGAGAAAGAGAGGGAGAGAGAGAGAGAGAGAGAGAGACAGAGCGAAAGATAGGCTGAAGGCAGCATTCCATCAAACCAGCCTTCATCTCGTATATACGCCTAACCCGCGGCTATATCTCTCTTCACTTTGATTCTCTCTCTCTCTCTCTCTCTCTCTCTCTCTCTCTCTCTCTCTCTCTCTCTCTCTGTCTCGCTCATCTTTCCTCTATGCTCCCTGTGTCGCTCATCTTTCCTCTATGCACTGCTTTTTTGTTTCTTTTTTCATTTTTTTTCCTTTTAATATACACGCATACGTGGTAGACAAATACGGCTCTAATAATTCAGCATTCTTCAGAAATGAATGTCCAACTTTCATTTTTCTTTTCGTGGTCGTCCGCTGATTTTCATCGACAAAAAGTCGTTGACTCGGCGAGAATTCGTTAAACCAGAGATGATGCAATACTACGACGAATTTATAGAGAAGCGTTACAACACAGTACACCTCCTTCTCTTTGCCTCGCATCATCAATGCTCCAGCATTAAAGCGAGCGCGTTTCGTCAACAGAGAAATTGACGAGATCGTGTCGAAGGGAGATTTGAAAATAGCCGCCGGTTACCGTGTGAGACGGGCGCCTACATTTATTGTCCTCGTGCTTGTATTATTAAACATGGCCGCATACGCGGCTCGCGAAAGATTAGGATGAAGCGGTTAATGTCGGGCAGTGCGCGACATTGTGCAGCGTCGGTCGATGGATACATTTTTAACGCAACGAAAATAGCGAGAGCGCAAGGAGAAGAGGGGGGAATATTCGTAGCCATGTTCCGTAGCTCTGGCTATAGAAGAGCAAGGGAAAAGAAAAGCGCGGTCCCTGAGAGCCAGGCGAAAGGATGCAAGCGTGAAGTAAGAAACGAGAAACCTTCGTCAGACAAAATAGTGGCTACGGCAGCTGCGTGGATGGCCTGGGCGACGAATTTCCTGACTCCTCGCCATCCCCGCTCGCGCATAACGTTTCAATTCTCCTTATATATTTTATGTCGCTTAGTCGTCGATGCCAACGTTCTCTTCGTTTTTGCCTTCCCCTTTCGTCGGGCTTTGTGCTACGCTTTTCTCCTGAGTTAACAAGACTTCTAACGAATTTCACACTCGGCTTTTGATAAGGCTTTACGGTTATTTCATTACGCAATGTGCTCTGTATACTCAAATTTGCAGCTTAATCTCGAATGCTCAGAGGAAGTATCGGTTGGGGCCGTAAGCTTACGGTATAACTTTCTACTTCGTAGCTATAATGTCGAAAGTATTTATTTGGGTGACACTTTTAAATGAATTTTAACCAGCGCTCAAACGAAATGAAACGAGCCTGCAATAAAGATGGTCTAATGGAAAGGAAATGCGAATTGCTGAAACATACGATAATCAGATAGTGAAAAGATTTATTATAATTTTATCATATCGTTGTTGTTATGGCTGGGAAAATGATACAGAATGAGGCAAAAAATATGGTTGCACGGATAATGCCGAGTCCTTGTGTTCCAGCTATTATGTGGGTGTCATTTATTCTTTAATATTTCATTTGAAAGATTTGAAATGCCAATGTTAATGCGAAAACGGTACCTCATTATAATTATAATTGCAATTAATATGATTTTCAACATAAAATGTTTATTGTTAAAGCGTTTATGGCGGCGCTCGCTAATTTTCACCTTCATTTCAATCAAACATATCGTTAAACTTAACCGATGTATTTGCAGTCCATAAAATACAGGAATAAAAAGATTTTATTAAAAGTTGTATGCCGCTCGAGAAACGAAGGTCCAAGCATTAAAGCTAATCGTAGAGATCTTGAAAAAATATTACGATTGCAATTTGTTGTAATAAGCAGGGATTCTAGATGGTCATAAAAAATTAAACTTAACACCATCTTACGCCCGCTATTATATTTAATACATAATTTACACACGTATTCCGTAGGTGTAGTTCGGCCTCTATGCGAAAAAGAAGAAACGAAATGAAGAAAGGACGAAAGAATGAGAGAAAGCCGATTTGCGTAGGCAGAAATGGAATGCATTGGAACTGGATTATAGGTATTTACCAAGAACCGTGCAAAGCTGGAGGCTGATAAAACGCTGCGATTACACTTAACACAAACTATTTTCTCATATAATAAGTATGTATTCTATTCGTATCCTGTGAGAGCATTAATCACATAAATCAGGTACAAATTTTGAATATCTTACTCGGTGCCGGCCATCCTTGAAAATGCATTCAACGTTGAAAGAAGTTAAATATACTTTTACAAAAATGACAGTCTACGTATGAAGGGCATTCACCAACTAAATTCCTGCATTGAAATTACCTCGATGAAAACAATAAAAAAAAATGCCGAGCCCCCCAATTCAAATCTCTCGTACGACAACTCTGTATATATGAGAAAGGGGCATAACACGGGGCCGTAAATCACTCTGATTGGCCCCCAAAAAACGATTAACTCTTCTCGGTGAAGGAATTTTACGAGTCTCTGAGGAGCGTCATCTGAAGCATCTGTTTTTCCCGACGAACGCGGCCGGAAATCGCGAGGAAAAAGAAAGCGCCAGCGAGATAGATAGAGAGAGAGAGAGAGAGAGAGAGAGAGAGAGAGAGAATTATTCGCGCCTACATGCCTCGTGCGTGCGTATCAGAGAGGGAGAGAGAGAGAGAGAGAGAGAGAAAGGGCGCGACATATCGCGAGACCGACGTGACGCCGGGGCGGAGTACCATGGACCACCAACGTGGTGTCGAGGCTGCGGCGCGTGGACGAGATGATGACCTCGTAAATCACGGGTGCTTAGATTGGGCCGTATTAGCGCCCGTTTTACGATGCACTTAGCGAGATACGAGGCAGCAGCTGCAGAGCCTGTATCCTCCATGATCAGATCCGCTAAAAATTCACGTCGCTGACGCAGCCACGATGCAGATAATTAGGAAACCAACGGGTCGCCTAATGTCTTCGACTCAACTTGAAGACGAAACTTAGCGCCGATTCACGGATGCGTAGTTCACCCTAATACTCATTTATTAATACGGATCTTACAGTATCCAATTGGATGGAGCTGTAGTAGATAGAGAGGTCGTGCTTCCAAGTCCTGCCTCTTTTCATCACTTCGCTCGATAATTATGATTTACTTTAATTTTACATTTATGTTCTGTTCGTAATTTCTGCTCATCGTTACATTCTTTTGCTTCTGTACACGTTCGAGCAAATATCGAGCTCACAACAAGGCAGACTCTCATTTGGGTTATATATTTAAAGACTCGGTAACAACCACCAGACCAATAAACATGAACGAGAGTATTCATCGGCCAATAAAAATGTAACGAATATAAGCGCATACATTGACGCGATATTTTATCGGCTTGAGCGGATGAAAGTTGGCGAGATCCCGGAGATACCGAGGGATACGCGATCGAAGTGACAATGTAAGCATATAAATCGTTCCGTTAAAAATTCCCTATAAATTAACAGCAGCAACGGCAACAGTGACAACAACAACTTCAGCGGCAACAGCAACGGCAACAGTATCGGTAATAATACGAGTGCACTCCTAGTAATTTGGCCAGTGTCGAACGCACGTGCGCGCGATGTACACACCCACGGTAGCGTCATTGAGTATGTAAATGTTTCAGGGCACCTGTAGTGATAAATTGATTATCTCTTCTCACCTTTTCCACCACTGTCTCGTGGTCTCAAGGGCCACTTGGTTCTCTCCCTCTATCCCGCTCCACCTTCCGCTCTCCCGCTCTTTCCCCTTTCTTTTCGTCCTGCGCTTCTTATACTCCGTCGGTCCGCAAATCGACAACGAAGCTCACTCGCTCTCTCTCTCTCTCTCTCTCTCTCTCTCTCTCTCACTCCCCCTAACCATTCATCCATCCATTCATCCATCCGTTTATCCATCTCTCTTGCACCCTTCGGCAGTGCAATAAATACGTAATATCGATGCTCTTCGCATATTATCCAACTCAATATATATATGCGCGAGCGAGCGGCGGTAAGATATATTTCAAACCCGCTTCGCCAATTAACGATGCATCTTTGATGCACTTATGTGTACAGTTGTAGGTATAGAAGCAATATCCCGAGCACTCGAATAATTGATAAATGTGATTAATGAAGGACTGTATATTGCTCTAAATACATTTTCTTAAATTATTACACTGCATGCCTAGACATTAATTAAAATTATGTTCTATATTATTCACCCATGTGCATTATTTCAGGCGCTTTATCATTCGTAACAATCAACTTCATTCATTATAATTTTCTAACAATTTAAAGTTAAGCCATAAGGTATTATCATGAGTGAGCAAGTAAGCAAGCCCTGCGTATAAAAAATATTTAATCCCCCCCCCTACAAGGTCATCGTTTGATATTATATGTATTTCAATCGGCTGGGCGAATTGCTTAACAAAACTACAAAAATACAAAAAAAAAAAAAAAAAAAAAAAAAAAAAAAAGAAATCCCCTTGACTAACGGACACTCAAAATGTGACGCTCCATTAATTTAGCAAACACAGAACAAACTCGCGCGCTTAATGGGGACGATGTGTGTGATCAAGTGTCGACTTTCGTGACTGTTTTTGTTTATCCTCTGATTCGCCGGCTGCATCTTTTGGAGAAGGGGAGCCCCGAGCCTCCGAGTAAGGGGATCGCGTCGCGTTCGATTGTGTGCGTGTGAGCGTCGCGGCACCGCTTTGCGCGCAACCCATTTCGCAAATCCGACATTGTTTCTCCAATCTCGGCAATGTGTTGCGGACACTCGACTCGAGTGCCTCCTCTCGTCGGCCAACCCTCCGTTACCCATCTCGAGTACCCGGATTTCTCAACCACCCTCTCGATATCCGTGTGTGGCAAAGCCCCTTTCGACTCCATCGCACGCAACCCTTTCGGCTCCTTTCTTCGGACCCGCATCCCTTCCATGGCTTCGACAATTAATCTCCTATTGACCTACAGCTCGGCGATTTTCAGTCAGGCCGAAAAATTACTTCGCTCGCTCGCTTTGTACGAGACTAAGGGGCGATTATGCACTGGCATTTTCCATTTCGCCTGACATGTTTACCACTGATCTATCAATCAATTAATCTATTAATAGGCCCCCGATCCAAGCTCTTGTATCTACTTTCACCTCCACGAAGTTCACTTCTCATCAGATCTCCAAAATCCCCAATGCTCGATTTAATAATGAACTTTAAAGCAATACAAATACTAACGTATAAGAAATAATTATTTTTTTGATAATTACATGTGCATTCGGAGTGCGTCGAATAACAATCGCTCATTTTTCAAATAACATTGCTAATCAAACATTGTAAAATCAAACGCTTTATTCGCTCGCTTTATTCTTATTTCAAACGAATAAACTTAATGTATAGCCATGCATAACCATCGAGTTTTCAAGTTATTGGATAACTTAGCGTATTAAAGTACCTACGACGATTCTCGAAGCCATTGATCTCGAAGATAAGCGTCACCGCTCTCGGGCATAAATAAAAAATCGCCGTATCTCCGAAACTTTTCGCAAATTCCGATGAAGACATTTGTGAGAGAAAAAAGACGGGAAGATGAGATAAAAGCGCGACTCGTGCTGCTACTAATTAACGAGCGCAAAGGTGTTGAAATCAAATTACCGTATTTCGCAAGGTATTGGCGATGACCGCGAGCTTCTCTCGCTCGAGATTTAAGAAGCAAAAGGCGTCAAGAGGAGCGGAGACGATGTCGAGCCTCTCGGAAATTGCAACAACTACTAATAGGCGGAGTGAGAAACAAGCTCGTCACCAGATAAGAGTCCAGGACGCGGGCCTCGGCACCACAATTTGTTTTGGTCGCATCGGGGTCCGAAACTCTGTCTCTCTGTCTCTCTCTCTCTCTCTCTCTCTCTCTCATGTCTTTCTCTTTCAACAACCCTTTGATTGCCCGCGTGAACGAGAGCTGAAGAAAAAAAAGATTAAGACTCCTCTGTCAAAGCCGATGGTCGATTATTCAAATCGAACGTTTTAAGCGAGCACGCGAGAGATAAGAAAACTCTCGAGACTCAAATGAAACTACTCTCAACGCAACTAAACGCTGGAACAAAGCAACGTGAATAATCGATTCGGCAAAGTAAATAATTTCAGCACCGTCGCAACCCTGCCAAAATCCCGTGAATCTCGAAATAATGAGCCGTGCCGTTAAGTAAAAGAATACTGCAAAGAAATTGATATTCCCTGGTAATGTCATTTCTAGGAAGTAATTGTCCGCCGATAGTTTAGCTCAACGTGAAAAATTGTCAAGCATTTTACAGAATTCATGCCTGAGGCAAGTACTTTTTCTACCGCATAAGTTGATGCTAAGAGGATTGCATAATGTGGGCATTAATCATAGTATTACTTGTAAATAAACATTAATAGCAACAAATAAACGACGAGCTGCATAAACTGTCGATGATGGATAAAGATCCACATTATATGCAATTCATTGTTTAATTGATTTTCGATGCTTGCGCTATGAAACAATAGAATGGAATTCATGCGTAATGGAATGCCTTATTATAAATTTTTCTTACGATAGAATGATGCGAAGGAAAGTCTAAAAGAATCAAAACTAACATCATCAATAGAGAGTCCATGGGTTCCTTACAAATTCTCAAGATTAAAACGGTCGCGTCCTCGGATATTTTTTACTTTTAACGAGCAGGAAATCCGTCACGAGGCCGCTTCTCTCTCTCTCTCTCTCTCTCTCTCTCGTCAGCCCCTCTGCGTGGGTCTCAAAAAAAGAAACGAGGATGTCTTGAGCGTGTCGGCACCAAGGTCGAGAAGTGGACGGAGTAACTGCGACTATTTGCAGGAGGAATGTATCGTGGGAGGTAGAAGGCGAGCAAATTCAACGTGTAAGAACCAAGAGACAGAAAAGGAGGGCCCCAGGAATCATTGTGTCCCAGAAGACGAGAATAAGGAAGAGGGAGATAAAGAGAGTTGCATGAAGTAAGGAAACGTAACACCGTAATAACAAGGCTCGCACCACTCGGTGATATTGTGCGAGAGATATGCGAGGCTCTTGTAAATGCTTGTTCCAAATGTATTGGACACTCGGCGAACTGCAGTACGTGCACAATGTTAATAGGCCGGTGTGTGCTTTATAAAGAACTGGATATTGAAAAGAAATGGAAATTACACGAAGCCGATGATGAAACTGCATCAAATTTTATTCGGGCGATTAGTCTTAGATGTCGTTTGAGCTAAACACTGCCGCCGAGTGACTCTCGAGCTTATTATTACGAGTCATAACTTAAATGACGCAGGTCCAAACGAATGGACTATCATTATTTTGGATAAGCAAGAAATTCTTCTTGTAAACTCTTGTGAATGACAGTAGAAAGTATTTTTGCTTGGTTATATTCGTAACTCTCGTAGCGTGACTTTACGAGAATTTAGTAAACATCTATTTATTTAGTAAAAAATATCCGTTCTTTGATGTAACTTTCCAAATCGAGCGAAAGGAAAGGATCATGATGTATACTAGAGAACGGATAAATTTCCTTTATTTCAAGCATGACCGGGCTCCCTCTGCCTCACGTGAAAATGCAAATATTGTTGACGTCGCGACCTTACGTGGCCGAAAGTCCGTCAGGTCGAGAGAAACTTACCGTAGGCCACGAAAAATAGTAAAAGGGACGCGCGGGCTTTATGGATTTTTCGTGAGCGACGGCGGCGATGGTGGCGGTGGCGGCGATGGTAGCGGTGGCGGCGGTGGCGGCAGCCACACTACAATGTGATACGATGCGGTACAAACCGTGTGTGCTCTCGCACGCTCGTTAAATTTTATATCTGTCTGGATTTTTTCGCATTTTTCACACTCCCGGGGCCGTGAGAAAGAAAATCATTGTTTCATTAAGTGGGAGCTTCGTGCAGTATAAATTCGGTCCGCCTGCATATGCAGACTACTTCGTATTTCATCTGTTACTACTTAAAACGAAAAAAGTATTGTTTCGCTGTACATTCAATGTAAACTGAAACATGCATAAAAAAAAAGTTGACATCTTTATCTTGCAAAAGACTTTCTATTCAATCCGTAGTCAACAGCTTGTTAGATACGTACGAGAATACCATATTCACGCGTGCATAAAGAAATTTGTAGATTTAATCATATAAATCATTGATCTTAACAAACCAACATCTGTTAAAGTAAGAGATAACGTTATACTCGTTCTTAATTTATATATTAGCATGTCCGTGCATGTGCATTTCTATTATAGTGAAATAATCGTGTATCGCGTAAAGTGCCTTAATATTCCTCTTGGCTCTCGTTGAGAATAAATAAGCCTCGATCTACGTAATCAGGGGAAATTTTGTACTGGTTGAAAGCATTTGGACTGTCAGGCGGTGACTTGTCGAAGAGACTTTTCACGATTAACTTAATGATAATCGGTACACATCTGATAAAGCGTGGTTAAAAAGTATTATGCAAATGACTAAGGAGGCACCAATGAGTATAAATATAAAATCTCTATGTAATTGTTGATAATATGGTATATTTTTCATCAATATTAAATTAAAATAAGTTGTAATTTCAGATCGCGACGTAGTCTCGAAGAGTTTGTGGAGGCAAGTATCGATCGCTTATAGAATATTATGTTCACGAGCGGATAAAGTCGAAACATTGATAATGAAATTACACTTCGTTCCTAATAATCAAACGACTGCCATTTACCAGAGGATCTTCGTTTACTACTCTGTTCGCATCACAATAAAACAGTCAAATAAATAATTACCGTAATTTGTTAATAATTACCATATAAATTGGAATTTAATTTCTAAACTAAGACCATCGTATATTTTACCATTATTCTATGGTTGGTGATATGCATTCAATTGTCATGTAAAATTATCCTGTGAAGGTGATCCGATGTACATAATGAAACAAGAAACGCGCGTACTTACGTATGCCCGGGAATAATCGAAATCCGATATACGCGCCCACGCCCAAAGACGGCGCGTATAATTCGCATTTTGAAAATAAAGAAAAAATCCCCGCCAACGATTTTTTTCAAAGCTAATGCCATCAAACACAAAGTTTGAACAGCGACGCTCTCGGGCAATCCTCCAACAGCAATTACAGTATGTCGAATGTCAAACGGGCGGTGGATCGAGCGCACTTTTTCTACGGACCGGTGTTTTTTTTCTCAAGCCACGCTCGTTTGCTTTCCACTCGCGCATTCCAGGTCTCTTACTAAGGCGCGCTCTCTGTTGCTTCAACCCTCGAAGCCGCCATTGCGTGGCCGTCTCATTGTTATCCGAAGGGCCCACATTGTGCACCGACACTATAATAATTGCTCTAATGATCGCGTGCACTGAACAAAAATGCTCAGTAATCGCCTTGCACCGGCTTACAGGCTTACAGTATATGTACGTAAGTGTATGCCCGCGCGCACGCACTCCTCTACGCTCAAGTGCAATTCTTATGTGTACGTGTAAGCGCCCGCCCCTTGTGTGTGCAAAAGGGTCGACGACGAATATGCACAATGTAAACTCCGTGACTTTACTTCACCTTATATTTTGAGAGGAAAGAAGAGGCGTCGAATGAAGCAAGAGTGTTGCAAAAGGCTTGGGCCTGGAACACTAGTGAGTGCGATTTTTATTTCGAACCTCAACGAGGCTTCGAGTATCGCGTTTCGAAAATTACTTTAGCTTATCATCTTTTGATAATATACTGGTAAAATTTGTGCAGTCATATATTAGCTTATCGGCATACGAATCTACTTTAAAGCTCATTGTAAAGATTTTATGAATTTAGCACATAGTATGTTACTGTTTGAATAGATATCATTTTACATATTTTAAATTTTGCCTCGTATTGTTTTTGAAACATAAGAAATTAATCGAAATATGATTAATCTTGATTTTTATTAATCGCAAGTTTAATGCAAATAGAGCTTATGTCAATTTGTTAATTATCGTTTAAAATACAAATAGTGAGGTATTTGTAGACTTATTACAATGCATCATTAAATCTTCAGTAGCTATATTGTAAAACTTTTCTTTAAGTTCGACATTATTTTCACCAACAATTGAAATAATGCTTGGAAAAAAGCGATTCTATCACGAATAACTATTCTACAATATGCAAAAATGGATACAAGTGCGCTCTTCATGGAACATAAAAAAATAGATGAGGAACTGTAACAAAATTACCGCGCATAAATGTCCTAGAAGTTTAATTCGCGACAAATATCGAACTTGAATATGAAATAATGCAAAAAGTCAATGGACCCGGAAGCTGTGTAATCAATCTTCACGAGTATTCGCCATAATTAGTCACCGTTCGAATGACATTCGAAAAACACATGGACAACCGTAAAAATCAAGCGTATGAAAAGCCCAAATAAAGCGAGGCATATCAAATCGCTGTTGAATCCTCGCGATCGTTTCAATTTTCCGTGACCTTCAAAAATGTAGCGGCACTGAAATGACATACGATATACACACTGACTCATCAGAACACCTAAGCTAGATGTTTAAAAAAATATTTTAAAAAGAGAGAGAGAGAGAGAGAAAGAAATGCCATCTCTTCCACAAAAACAAACGAGCGGTACCGAAAAAAATAGCTTTCGAGAGTTGAAAAAAGGGAGAAGAGTCGGATAACGAGGTAGTCAACGAAGGGTAGCTTTTTCACTGATAAAACGCAAGAGAGAGAGAGAGAGAGAGAGAGAGATATAGAGGGAGAGAGCATATATAGGACGGTCACGCCAAGCGAACCCTACCCTCTCCTCATGCCCGTACGAAGTTTCGAAACCCACTTCTCTCTCCTCTCCTCTCTCTCTCTCTCACTCTCTCTCTCTCACTCCTTTTCGCTCCTTCTCGCTCCTTCTCGCTCCTTCTCGCTCAACAACCCAGACCGTGCAGCTGTCAAACGCAACCAGAATCTTCTTCTGCTCGTGACAGCCTGGAAATGAAGAGAATGCCGTTGCCGTTGCTGTTGCTGCTACTACTGCTGCTGCCCCGCACTCGCCGTAGCCTCTACGTACGTACTTGCGTGCACCCACCTACATTTCTGTTTGTATATATGTGTGTGTATATCCCTTCAATCTGTATGCTGAGTTTCGCACTTTGTGCGAGTACAGTACGAACGAATAAACGAGAGACAGAGAGAGAGAGAGAGAGAATCAGGGGACGAGGCGCTTCATCCGCGATCTCTTCTTTTCCTTCCTTTTGATATGGCGAGAGGAACCCCCTTTCGGCTTTAATCGTTGCTCACAGATGCAATTATTTTCTCTTTTCTTCTTTTGGTCCTAGTCGAGGCTTGCTTTTAAACACTTGATTATACTTTTATTGGCTGATGGGAACGAAAAGAAAAAGAAAATTGAAAATTGGATTGATTATGTAAGAATACCTACAGCCGATTAAATTACGAATAACACTATTGTCATGTTCACCGATTATTAATTCAAGAAATTATATTTTCAATCTTCCATGATCTCACGTTTGAAATGAACGGTAATATTATAAGGTATTGTCTGGTATTTACCGCAGGCTATAATTTACCGTTAAAAAGTGTAAAAATTTATTTGCCCTTGAAATAATGTAAAACAATTTACATTATTTGACATAAATATCTTGAATTTTTCATAGATGATAATTGAGAACATCAATTATACGAATCTCACTCTAATTAATCGTTAAAGTTCGTTAAATTAAGTCATGCTGAAACATCTACAAATTCAACCATCCGCATCTGTGAGGCTAGTAAGAAAAGTAAAGGATCTTCAATGCTATTGGACGCACAATTGTTAAAATATTTGAAAAACCGAACGAGCTTCAATTTATGCTTAAATTCATTATTTTAACTTACTTCAGGAATATTTTCTGACAATCACTCTTTGTCGTTCTTTACTAATAGAATACAAAACTAACAGCAGAATACAGGAACTGACTATTGAAAGAAATATTTTATTAAATATCCACAACTTTATGAAATGGAAACTACTTTATCCTATAAATCAAGAAGTCTCGACAAAAGATGACGTGGAATATTATGAATAAAATATCAAAATAACAAAAAGCAAAACAAAAAACATATCCGTATCAGATAACTGATAACTAATCTCATTAAAAATGTTCGATCATAATGATTATTTAAATTCGTTGTCTGTCCACTTCTCGATCAGCCGTATCTTCTCTCCGCGACCCCCCCCCCCCTCCATCACACACGTTTCCCTTCACGTCCGCTTTTTTACCAGTACTTTTTCTCCTATTCGATGTTGCCGGTTTTTTGTCTTCCAATACGGTATCGTTCGTAAATACACTCGACGGGAGGATACACGCAGCTCTTCGTAAATACCACATTTTAATTATTCTACAGGCGCACTTTTTCCGTTCCCCAGCAGCCTGTATTTCGTTTGCCGCTCTCATCTAAAACTCCGCACAAACGTACTGATGCGTCTGATCGTGAACACTAACGTACATAGCAAATAGGATGGAGCGAAAGAGATAGAGAGAGAGAGAGAGAGAGATAGAGAGAGAGAGAGAGAGATAAGGGGGTGGGGAAGAGACGATGTTACGCGATAGAATAGTGCACGAGTGTCCCATAAAAATCGAAAAACACCGTAGATGTTATATCCACGAGTTTACCACGTATAGCGCTCTAATGAAGCGTAAGGAAAACTTAAAATCAACGAACTTCCGCGGCTTAGTCATTAGCTTTTATTTTACCCTCGTTCAATTTAAACTTCGTTGCTTATTTCAATTGATCGACTTAATTGAAAATGGTAAAATCTACGGCATTATCAAAATTACTTAGAAATTATTTATTTGTGTTTTATATTTTGTTCAATATTATATATTAAAATATCTACAAATTTGTATTTTACAATACCATATATATTATATGTTTTAAAAATGATTAAATTAATTTTTTTCTACAAATTTCATAGAATTTTCTATAAATATTTTACTTATTTTTTACAAACTTTAATTTAATATGTTTTATTACAATTTCGAAGAATACAAAGTTCTACTCTATCATTTAAATATAAATTGAAAGTATATAAATTAAAAGTATAAATATCATTGAGTATAAAATTATCGATTCTTCAAAATCATCTAATCATTTAATTATTTAATTTATGGAATGCTCACTAGTATAAAAGATTATTATTATTTTCTAATAAAGATAATACACGTGGAATGGAATGTATTTAATTAATTTGGCACAATCAAAGCACAAAAATTAATGTTTACAACTGATTGTACAAAAAGAGAATTATATTATTCGGCAAAATCAGAAAAATGGTTGACCAATCAACAGAGAGAGAGAGAGAGAGAGAGAGAGAGAGAGAAATAAAGAAAGGGTGAATATATAGAGCTCTCTGTCTATCCACATATATTAAAAAACAGGACGTATAAATTGTCGTAAGAACGCACATGAGGGAAGAAATTGACTAGAAACCATAGCATATATATATATATATATATATATATATATATATATATATATATATACAACACCATTGAGCTCAGCTGCTTTTAGAATATAGGAATAAGAGCAGTTCTACGACAATCTTCTTGCGACGAAATATTCACCCGTGTGTGAATCTTATATTGCGACTGATAATACAACGTGAACATTAATATATTAATCAATATTAATATATTTAAATGTTAGTCTTCAATGAAATCCTTAAAACATCGAGTGATGAATGATGAATGCATTCTTAGCTAACTACATGCTGATTTTCAGATAGAAACATCTTTTTAGTACCTTCATTTCTTTAAAGCGTGTGTTTAAATTTGTGTAAAGCATGTAATAACATGATAATGATGATAATACACAATTTATCGTTAGATTATATTGAAATTTTATAAATTTTTTATCTAAGCGTGGATTACTTTAATTTACTCTGTATAGAAATTATATTGAGTCAAGGACTATATTCAAATTTCCAGATTTACAAATTAATTAAAATTTTACATGTTTTATACTTTTTATACTTTTTACATACATATACTTAACATAGTATACTAGGTATACTAGATATAAATTTTGTGCAATATCATGAATTTAATTTGTCAATATCCTTATGCGTTTCTTAAATATTCTACATCTCGGAAAATACAATTTTCTTAAATTTTGCCGATAACCTATAGGTTTTTTTTATTTTACTTGATGTACGCATCTGATTGCAAATTCAAAGCCCACGTAAAACAAAAAGCGTACGCGAGAAAGGTTATGTGCTTATGCTGCAAAATCGTACACGATGTGAGACACAAAAGAAAAGAAAGGGAAAGATAGAGAAAGATAGAGAATTCGAAACGCAGATGCACCGACGGCTGGTGGCTGTTTAATATCAGAGCCGCACATGGGTACAGCTCAGAGACACATTTCACTAATATTACACAGAAGTGAGAAAGGGGGGAAGAGAGCGAGCGACCGAACGCAAGAGCAAGAAAGACAAAGAGTCATATACACTTTTCTAGTCGCGTACACTTTACATATCTCACGGCGCATTAATATATTCAACGCGTATGAATATTACGCCGGCAAAGTGTACCGACGCGAGCAAGCAACAGGGCGGGGGAGGGAGGGAGGAAGAGAGAAAGTGAGAGAGCAAGTGAGGAAACGAGAGAATGGAAAAAGAGAGGGAAGAAGGGAATGTACGCGAGAGAAAGACAAGGCTCACGTGCGTACATTGGCTAAAGCATTGTGCCTATCTCGCGAGCTCGCGGGCTTCATGAAATCTGCGGCTTTCATTGTTCTACGACGGAGAGCTTTGTGCTTTGTACCTATACCATCTTTCTCCCTCTCCCATCTCTCTTCTCTTCATGCAGTAACTGCGGAACTATTCTCCCGTCCTTTGAATAAGGAACTAATGAATATCCCTGGACCGTGCACCGCGCGACAACGCGCGCGCACTTCTCTTTCTCTCCTCTTCTTCTCCCATCCCTTCTCCCATCCCGTCTCAACCCATCTCATTACTCTCTATATCCCTTTTCTCTTACTCCTAGCGTCTCTTTCACAGCAAAATAGCAAGAGAAAGAGACGGAGAGGCTCTATTTCGTGAGGAATTACGTTTATCGAGTCTTTTATACAGGCAATATATCGCGCGGAGCTCCTTCCCTATAATAGAATTCCTTCGTTGGGACAGTGCGTCGCCACATTCGTACTTCCCAGCGAATTCTTTCATAAAGAATTTTCCTTTCATTTTCAAAGGTAACATTTGTATACGAATTTACGATATAAAAATGCGAACTGGTCATGTTGTAATATTTAGCATCTGACAGCTTAAAGCGTTGATTCGACTATTTATCCAAAACAAATTATCGCCTCCAAGACTAATGTTACACATCTAAGAGGCAATTCTCCGAGATCATTTGTACTTATTGTTTCTTCGTTAAAAAGAGTGGAAAAGAAAATAGTAAAATCAATCGTATTTAAGATGACGTTCGGGCCCACAATTCTACAATGTATAGAAAACGTAAGAGACGAGTGCAATATAACGGCAGCAAAATAACAAATAACGAAACAAAAAAACAAGAAAGAAAGAAAAGAAAATCAGTTCGGTGAACGTTTCAGAACAATATTGCGGCGAGTCTAATCTCAAGTCAGCCCAACATCGCTCAACCGTTGATAAAATCACGGACGAATGGCATTTAAAGAAACATCGAAAAATTCAACTTGGCGTATGTACATTGGATGTGTACGCGAGCGATGCGTGAGAAGCGCGCGTGTCCGCTCTTATGGACAAGAAAGCCAACGTTAGGAGGGGAGGGTGTGCGACGGTCAAAGAAGATAGGACGAGGAGAGAAGAGGCTGAGAGTGAGAGAGAGAGACAGCGGGAGAAGGCCTACGGTGATGGATCGTCCAATCAGTGCCGCAAGATGGAGCACGGCACAGGACGACCGGGGCCCGACGTGTGTACGCCTTTGCGCTCGCGCGCACACCTATACGTACGTGCGCCCGCGAGATTACGAAGTTGTGCGCGCGCGCATTTGTAGCCCTGCACGTTTGCGTACACATAAGTGTTTGCGTGCGTGCATCTGCGCATTTGTATGTATGTGCGCGCGCGCGCGTGTGCTTGTGTGGGTGTGTGTGCGCGCGTACCTACGGGTTAGCGCGGCACGGATAAAAAGCATCGCGCGGATAGACAGAGAAGTGAGAGAGAAGAGGTCACGGTCGGGTCGCTCTCTTCTCCGCGGCTAATCGAACAACACGAGATATTTTCTCGCCACGCCATAGAAATTCTCGCGATACCCGGTTTAGCTTTTACATAATCTGAGCATTGCGCGGCATCACGCCACAAAGGATCAAGGCGGGACATTTCGCGCAATGAGTTGCCGTCGGCAGCGGGCCACATATTCGGTGCCAGCAGCTGCTATTTAAGCTTTTTCTCTATTTATACTATCTTTGATATTATCGCCGGCAGATCGCCATAATTATTACACATGAGGCGGCAACGTTAAAGGCATTTAAATGGCTTAGATGACTGCAACAGTAATAGGCACGAGGATGTTGATTGTAACCCATGAGGAAAATGATAATGATAATAATGATGACGACGACAATGATAATGATGATGATCGTGATGATCGTGATGATCGTGATTATAATGTTCTTTATAATGCAAAAAGTCTTCTTAAGGCACAAGTTATAACTTATATTGAAGAACGTCTTTTATGTTATTAAGTATTCAAACAATTATTCGATCTATACGAATCAACTTTTTATTAGT
>NW_011948420.1:3626313-3647229 GCF_000503995.2 Ceratosolen solmsi marchali
TTTTCCTCTATCCATCTATTTTGTGCACTTATCGCTCCAACTACTTTCCTTACTTTACTGGCTTTTCCTCAGCTTCTCATTTCCACTCTATCTTACCACCCCACTCTTCTTTACAAAAGTATTTTAATCGAGGACTTCGATACTTACACATTTATTTGATTATCACTTTCCTTACGAATTAATTACGCACATAGTATTCGTAAGGCAGAGAGTCTACCGAATACTTTCGTTAAATAAATTGTAGATTGCATAAAAAATTTGCGAAGATTGGGGGAAATTTACTATGCCATCGCTAAGCTAACAAATACCATTACACCTACAGGCTCTTGTTGATGAAATTATTAATTTTCTTTATTGCACGCACGAATGATCGATTGGCTGTTTCTTTGACGAATGGCACGACTTCCTTGCCCCTGATAAGAATGGTAAAAAAATTGTATACGAATCAGAACGACCGCTAAATAAATATTGACATGACAGGCGCGCATTAAGAAAAGCACGAAAAGCAAACACTCGTACAGCGCGATAAGCATTCCATAGACAAACGAAAAGTCTCTCGCCGTATTAGCTGCGCGCTTAGACTATTATAATAAGACGAATAACAATTGCGCGCTATTAGTGTGCCGCTTGTCGCACATAATCCGTCGGAGACAACGCCTCCAAGCGATAACCGCGTCACTAAAACCAAACGACGAGAAACGAAAGAAGCCGCAGCGGGGCGCCGCTCGAGATCGGAAAAGGTGCGCGACGGCATCGGCGTTCAGCCCCACGATTGGTCCACGCGGTTGCCGCGCGAGCATCAATATTTATTCGACGCGGCGAATGCTCGTCGTGGGACCGCGGGACCGCGCTCCACCCACCGGGTGCCACCGTCACGCGGCCCCCGAGTGATCCAGGCCTTATCTCGGCGCCGCTCGCGCTCGGCCCGTCGCTCATTGTGATTCGCGGCGCGCACCAAGACAATCGAGCGCGCGAGTTGGCGCTCCTGACGATATTGGGCCGAAAGCCGGCGGGCCCGACAAGAGCCAAAGTGACGTACATCACAAGGTGCATTCGAGGGATCTTGCAGTTGTAATAATTGACGCTGAACTTACCGGGACTGCCGAGGAAAACGGAAGAGTAGAGGACGCCACGACGCGCTGCGTCGCTCGCCGCTCTTTGCGCATCGGGCGGCGAACTCCAATCTCTAGGACGTTGACACCATTTACCTGCGAATTCAAGAACAAAGCATTTATTTACGAGCTGAATAAGTAGAAGGGCGCGTTTCCAACTGGCGCCGATCGTATTGGGAGAAACGCATCGTCGATCCTCTGCCGGCATATCTAGCACTCGACGCCACGAGTCCTTGATAACGCGGGTCTCGGAGGGGCTGCGTATTGCCGATCTTAAGGGCATAGAAGAGGCGCGGGTGGAAGGAGTCGCGTCTTGCGAAGCGGCAATAAGGGCAACCCATTCGCAAAAACTAATAAAAGAGATTTATCGTGGGGTTGCTCGCCTTCCTCTCTTTTTATGTGTTTAATGTAGGAATAATGTTGTATCGGAGTGTGTAACGGGAAGGTCCTTTGGTTAGGCCGGTCACGTGCACGTAGGCCGAGGCGCCGGCGAAGCACACTAACCGCGAATGTGTGGGTCGATCGTAAAGGTGCGAGCCAGTAAATCAAATTCCCATGAAGGCGCATATGCCGGGAGGGAGTGGGCGAACATGGAAACCCGCGCCACGGACCCCCGAGCACGTGCGCTTAAAAACCTATAACGGAAGTTATGACACGCATTATGGGTCCCGGTGTTTTTCCGGGCACGACGTCGCGGGAAAACTCCTCTGTCGCGGCTTATGGCTCCGTGGAGCGCGAGTCGCAGTCCCAAGCGAGTCGCCTCGAGGGTTTTATTTGTCATTACGTCGCTGAATGAGTTACGTTTATTTGCCGTAGGATTCCCCGCTTCTTCGTCCCCCTTAATTTTGTAATACGCTATTTCCATTATTGGCCTGCTTAATTTGTCCGCCGTTCCCGTTTTCGTGGTACGGTGAAGGAAGACGATTAGGTGATGTAGGAGGAGGAGGAAGGCCGAGATCGTCACTATCGGAAAAATTCGTTAAATATCGTTAAAGGATTTAAATTGTCAAGAATCATTTTCTTTGCGAATAAGAGCAGGCCGAGTGTATAAGTTGCAAAGTTGCACGAAATTAAACATTTATTCAATGTATTAAGCGACAAGGGCAATGCTCTCGCGAGACAAAAGCAGAATTGCACCCGTACATAAATAATACGTGATTACGCGTAAAAGGAGGTATCTTGTGTCAAAGCGAGGCATAAATACGATCGCCTCTCGTCATCCTCGTCGAATTATCCCTTTTCTTGAAGAAACAAGGGACCTTGGATAATTAGCCAGATAAAAAGAGCAGTGCGCGGCATGAGGGGAAAGGCGGAGGCCGAGTAGGGTGGGATGGCGCGGATTGGTATGGTCGAGGCTGGGGGGGTAGGGGATGTTGAGAGACAAGTAAAGGATGTGGCGGAGAGTGTAGAGTGGGAGAGAGCGAAAATAAGTGTGAAGCAAATAAGTTCTTAATTGTCAGCGAGTCGGGCGATTTTATCGCGTGACGCTCATATTCCCCTCCATCAGGCTATTATTGCGCTTTTTAGCGACCTTTTTTTCAGTGTAGCGCGATCTTCGGGCAGCGCGTGCGTTCTCGCGAGCTACGTGCCAGAATGTGCGCGGAATAAATAGCCCAATTACATTAATTGCATAAGTGCGCGAGGAACGCGCTATCTGCGCCGATCGTTGGCTGCGCACGCCACGGACGCGACGTCGACGCGCCGTTTCTCCGTAATGGTTCTCTGACGTCCGGCGACGAGGACGAGATGGATGATTCGGAGAAAGATGGCGTTCCCGAGGTATCCGTGCGCGTATTTCGATTTATGTAACCGAGTGCGATTTCACCGGATAATGAGAAAATGATTGTCCTTCCTCCGCTTATCATTGCGCGCTTCTATAGTGAATTCTACAATTTGGGGCGGGGGGTCGAGAATAAGGGGGAGGGGGGTCTCAACTACGCGTCGCGTGATGTAAATCGTTAATTTTGTCGCGCATCTTACGAGATAAAAAATGTTATTTCGTATTGACGCTAGCTCTTTGTTACGTCATTATCATTATCGTTCGGGCAAGTCATTCAATTGTACTCGCAAGCATACGGTAGCCATTCATATTACTTGCTACGTTCTGTCAAGCCTGTCGCTCTACTCACATTGTTTGAAAATTACATTAAATAGTTACAATTTAAGAATTAACGCAGTTAAAGTAACCAGACTCTCTTATTGTGGCAATAGGCGTTTGCAACCAGAGCCATGTAGACGTATTAAGCGGACAAGTAGTCGAGTGACATTTGGTTGACTCAACGAGAATCACGGCTCAAGAGCGTACTAATAGGTTTTTCGATATCCTAGTGCAATTCGATTGAAAAATAGTAATAATTGGTTAAATAATTTGAAATTAGCATGCTTTATGAAACATCACTGAATGCGTAGAGACTACATTACCAATGACCGATTGTTTATGCGTTTAAACGAGAGTTCCTCTTATTTAAAATTTATGATTTATCTTGAGCACTATTACATTCCTATTTACTTCAATGACTATTGTTATAGCCTTCTCTCGATAAAAAATGACGTAATTCTAGTTATTAGTTTATTTGGCTTTAAAATATCCCTTCAATTCCATGTAAATGCATTTCATTGATTAATATGTATGTTTGTAATATCATAGAATTTTTAAGAGATAAAGCAATGTAATAAATAAATATTAGTATTTGTATAATCGATGGCTTTAATGTAAATGAGTAAAAAATTAAATTGCTGGTCAACATTTATCAATCTGCATACTAAATGGCATTCAACTAGAAAATGTAAACGTAAATTTCTGACTAAAGACCGAATGCACGAATGATAAAGAAATTTTAATTGAAATTGTATGACACGTACTCGATAATAGAATTGCAAATTCAAAGGGACAAAAGCAAAAACCAATGTAAAAATAAATATTTATATTTCTTGAGAATAATGATAATGATGATTAGGAGAGACGCTTATGCTTTATAAACCAAGCATCTTCCAAAGCACTCAAGGCCTTTTTAACCCACTTGTATGTAGCTTAATAAAGATTTCCTATTCAATTGGCTAGAGCAAGTTCAAGGAATCAGGAATAATGAGATATCTCATCTACGGAGGAGCGGCATCGGGGACCCGCACATTTATACGTATATGATTTAGTCAAGCGCAAACGACAGAAGAGACAGGGCAGATTTGCAGACGGTGAACGAATTCGGGGCCGCGTACGAAGCGGCAATTTTCCAGATGCGAAAATAGAAGAGGCATATACTTTATTTCCAGGGAGATCCCATCCGAATGAGAATACACCGGGCGAGGGTAAGCCGCGGAGCAAAGTAATTTTACACGGGGAGCGGCGAGACGGAGAAGGTTTCTACGGGGGGGGGTGGGGGAGATCGCGGCCTTATCTCCGAGATGCCGTGGCGCACGATCCCCGGGTGCGAAAATTATATTCTGGAAAAGCAGAAAATTGCTTCCCGTTCGACAAATTCCGAATTTCGTGCCCTATCGACGGCCGTAAAGATCGCCCGCGAAATTACACTTCCATCAATACAACGGGCACTCGACTGCGAGTCCCCTCCTGCTCCCCAACTCGCCTTATTCCTTTTTAATTCTCTATTATTGAAAGGAGTCTTGACTATCTTCTTTACTTGTGTCGTTAAGGCGGTATTAAACGTTTTACTTTCGCAGGTATTTAAGATGGCAGTCGTTACCCCATTTCATGGAATATAAAACTGCGTACTGCCCGAGAACATATTGGAAAAGCCAGAAAATTTATTACTGTACCTGCTGATACATTCTTTTGTTATTGTGATACAATGGAGTTTAACTTACATAAAATACAGCATGGTATTAACTTTAATCGATTTTATGCTTATGAAATTTATGATTTTCAACTACAGTCAATATTTTTTTTTTTTTGTTTTTTTGTTTTTGTTAATATATATATATATATATATATATATATATATATATATATATACGTATGCATCTACGTATGGAACTAGGTACATAATACATTATCTTTTAACGTTCGAGTTAATTACTTTTATTTCTGAAAATTAATGTTATGGTGGGTAAATCGATATTTTCTAAGTCGATGAATGTTACTTAGGAGATTGCAGCGTATTTCAGAAGGAGTTTTAGCATGAAATGTACTTTTATCTTCAGACGATAAATGTCAATTACTAAGGTTTAATAGTATGTAATACATAATTACTTCACCTGCATTGTGTCACCTTTACGATTCAAACTTTTGTATGTAAATGCATGATTGCTAGATTTATATGCGCACGTTCTTATATACAATCCAATATGAAAGAGTTAGGGCAGAGGAATTTCCTACGCGTCTACACTATAGCCGTACATGTCATAATTTTCTTTTAATTTGTTATTTAAAATTTTAGCTTCTAAAACTTAATCGTTAATTTTGTACGTATCGCGTTGAAATGTTCGTTTCGATTGTGCCAATTTCAACATAAAAACAATATATATACTGTCTGAACAAAAAAATCGAATTAACACGATTTACAAGTATTTTCAAAATCTTTATATATAACACGCTTTCGAAATATCAAAGATCTTTTTGACATATATAATTTTCTATCAAATTATTAAAGAATAATGTATTAAATAACAATAATAATGATAATACTAATACTACTAATAATAATAATAATACAAAATAAATAAATAACATTGAATTTTTTATACGAAATGCATAAGAGATTGGGAATTTATACGTAAGGGGGCCAAATCATTGAATTTAAAACAAAGTTCATATTATTATAAATGCTAAATTTTCCAATTAATAAATGAAATTCTTAGAAGTTTGGAAAAAAATATCATTTTGAAATCGTCGATTCTTTAAAATAAAGTTTTAATTGCAGTCATTCTGATAATGCGTTTATTATAATTTAAAAATAAAAATGGGAATTGAAAAACATAAAGTCTGTTAAATTTACAATGATAACGTATTAAATTGAACAAAAGTCGATCGGGATATTTTTCAGGAATATATCTAGAGATAAGCATTAAGGGAAAGAATGGCAAGGTGGAGCCTAAACGCCAATACAATCAAAATTAATCAAGTAGAACCGGGATCTCTGACTCGGGCAAGAAATATCAGGAGATTGGAAGGAACGGGAGAGGAAACCTCCATCGCTTATCAAAGAGCGATTAGCGAGATATAGACTGTGGGAAGGGATGGGGTGGGTGCGAGGGCCACACCTTTGAATGGGCATGGCAATTTGGTAGCCCGGGCCAAAGCTCAAAAGGCGAACTCGGTCACGTGCTCCCCGTTACACAGCGATTCGGAAATAATGGAAGGTGCCCGCTGACCCTCTCTCCGCCCCTCCGTCCCACAACGCCGTATTACAAGCATCACCATAATTATACTAATAGCAATAGTTTGTAGCAGTCGAATAACGGCCCCGCGCCCCTTTCTCCCTCGTTGCGCAGTGACGAGCGCTTTAATGCCGGGGTATCGACCGAAATCGCCGAGGAATGACTGGTCAATTTCGACGGACCTCCGACTTATCGCCTTCGCCTTTTATTAAATGATTACTGTGATTCTCGCGTAATGGCCGGACCAGGAGGGAGGTAACGCCGAACACCAGGTAAACGCCCGCCACGGCCTCCGGTGTTATTAAGGTATGCCTAGCCTCTCCTTCGATCATTATGACGTCTATAATGTTTGAAGTGCTCGGTATCAGATCGAGGCTCGATGAACAAGGAAGTCGCTCGCGCGTGCTGAGCATTAATCGCTTGAAATACTTTTAATCCTCGTAGTTTGGTTACAATTAAACACGGGCATGACGATCGTCCGTCTTGCCTCTTTGAGCTTACGTACGTACATTGCGTGTACCAATGCCATTCGTTCGTATTTTTATCTACATGCACGAAAGACAAATATAAATTGAAATATACGAAGGCGCGATGTAAATTATTGATAAAAATGCTTCTTGACTCGATTTATAAATTGACCATATAGGCGGTAATCACTGGCTGTTTCTAGCGAGCCAAAACAAAAATCGAGCGCTCAAATACGTAAAAAAGAAGAAAACAGAATGGCAAAATAGCATTAAATAAATAACGAGTCTGCTCAACATTGGCGCACGCGTATTAAAAAATTCTTTTGTTTTCGACACAATAACATTTTTTTATGCTCGCACAATGCACGACCGCCTGTAGATTCAATCACTAACTGCCTCGAAGTGCACCTGCATAAAAAGAATCGGGCCTTTATCAATACCATTATCATTGCGATACCGCGATAAATTTTTAATAGCGTCCGAATAATTAAAGATTTTCCATCGGGACCGTAGCGATCCCCATTCGTATCGCGATCGCAATACCAAAGTGACTGTCATATGCCTCATTGGGCAGCAGCCGGATGAGTTTTCCGATTTGCACGGTAACATAGCTCGTATCCGTCTACGAAAAATTCACAAAAAAAAAGAATCGATACACCGCGACTGAAGCGAACGTTTCAATCATCGAGCAAACGATTCGCTCCTGATTCGCGTCAAACAATACGTCATTCGTTCATTATCGCTCGGCGCCCGATTTCCCTCTCAACGCCATTTTACGCGAGCATTCCACATCGCTCGGAGACACCGAGATCTTCCAATTCCAAGAGGAAGAAGCCGACAGGCACGCAGAAACATAGCGTAGACCGACTTAGCGGCACACACGAAACATACCTGGCGTGGAACACGTCGTTCTCGCGGCAGAAGGAGGAGCGAGGACTGGAGAAAGATTTATGGCCGCTCGGAGACAGGGTGTAATCATACGCATCACCCCATCAACCCTGTAACTCTGATTTACCGTGGGAATTTTAAAAGTCGTTTCGATTTCCTCGCTCAGTTTCGGCGTTGTCGAGAGGATTCCTGACGTGCCACGCGCTCACATACCGCCCCCACCCTCATACCCACGCCGTCACGATTATCCAGGCTATATCGATTCCTCGGCAAAGGCGAATCCGCCAAAGCGATCTCTACATTCGCGCTTTCCTACATTCCCGTGCTTTTCACTTATTAATCATGGCGCTTTTTCGCAGACCTGCCCACCCGGCCTCGCCTTTTCTTTATATCTCATACGGCCACAAAGCGATTGCACTTTATGCCTGAAATTTGCCGTTTTCAATTAGGAAGAGGGCATCTACAACATTTCGAACATTTCGAATTGTAAACAATAATAACGGATATTCTAGTCGGATGACGAGTGGAGAATTCTGCTGTATAAATAGGCCAGTAACACTCCTAGTACGGCTTATGCAAATACACGATAAGCATGTAAAATACCAAATGTATTGAGTTTTTATATACAATTGTTCTGCAGAATGGAAATTGCAAACACGGTATGAAAAGTATGATATACTCACGATTAGGATCATAAAATAAAAAGAAAAAGAAAAAGAGAGACAAATTATCGCACGCTTTGAAATGCCAATAATATAGTATAACTAACCAGATATAGTCATGTTGAGATATTTAACGAGACTTAAAAATAAAAGCAAAAGATGAAAAAACGAAAAGAAACAGTTGATCCGTGGTAAAAAATAATTGCTGGAGCAACAACCAGGTTCCTTGAGAAATAAGTGCTCTACCTAGTCCCTACGTGACGTAATCGGCGCGAACAGTAGAAGGTCCAGGTAGGCAAGCTCTCGGTTCTTGGAGTCGAGCATGGCAACATATGATCCATGACGTCGCTGAATTGTCCACGAAGCGAGTCCAAGTCATGCTGAATGACGGCGAGCATGCTCGAATGATACGATGTCTCGATCGCCTCCAGGACTTGAGCCTCATTTACTTTCACGACGATGCCTGCGCGACAGTTATAAATTCAAACGTGATTCGTCGGAGGCCCGGCTATACACCACCCCCACTCGCTATATAGCCCCGCCCGATCTTTCTCTTCTCGAGGAAGCGCGAATGCACCACTTCTCGCTCGTGGTTAATGAGGCCCGAGCAGCCCCGAGATGGATTTGAAAGTGAGACGGTAGTACGCAAGGCCACATACGTTAAACTACCCACCCATACAACGATCCTCGCAATAAAATGAAGATAAAGCCAACACGAAGGAGAGTGAGAAAATTTAAAGTCGAGAGGTTCTAAGTTATTATATACCAATCTATCATCATAGACCGGCTGAAGTCGCCGCAAGAGCGTATTCTAATGGAATTGCTAGTGGCGGTACGAATCACAAGGACGATTAATTATGCCGAAGGGACATAAGGAAGTAAACCTTGAGCTTTGCCACGTATGACTATCGGCGCTACGATTGCGAGAGCAGTGGTAGTTGCTTGTAAAGGGCACGCATGCCAATGTCCACTTGCCATAACAAACGAGTCCTCGGCACGTACAAAGCGTCGGATCTCTCGAGTGTAAGTTGTCCCACAGTAATCCACTAGGACTACTAGCAGCGGGCAACTCGGCTGCTTCCATTGCCCGGCCGACTGCGCGAAAGATGCCACTCTCCCCGCAAAAATGCGCGTCGGAGAAAATTTTTCAAACACTCAGCACTTTGGTATCGTAGAGCTGAGATGTCGGCGACGGTTGGGGAAAAGGAGGAGGAGCCCGCGCATAGACACAAAGTGGGCGACGCTGAAGAACGCTTATTTTCCCAATAACCCCATCGTAGAGTGGCTCGGTTCCTTCGGCAACTTGGCTCGCTCGGTATAAATAAATCAATATAGTCCACCCACCCTCCGGCGGGAGTCCCTCTTTCTTCTCGCGAAAGCCTTGTGACGTATGAGAGCGAGCGAACGAGTAAGAGAGGCAATATATATATATATATATATATATATACTGGCAACCAGCTACCCAGCCAGCAAACCAGCCAGCCAGGCAGCCAGCCACCCTGTTATTTTACAGTTAGGCTCGTTCCACCCTCGTCCTCCCCCTCGCACTCATCTCCCGGCGCCCATCTCCCTCGTCGCCGCCATCTCTTAGCGCACATACACGATTCCCGGGGGGAGCTTTTGTCCTCGAGCTGTAAGCGACTTCCTGACAGGCCAAGTTTGCACCTGCTCTCTTTATCTCCCTCCCCCTTCTAACTCGCAATCTCTCTTTCGCTCTCTCTCGCTCTCTCTCTCTCTCCTTCTAGCTCTTCCACCTTCAGGTGCCTCCGACACCCGCCCGCCGCTCTCTTTATATTCACCAGACAGACTTTGTCTCGTTCGCCCGCTCACTCCCTGGCGATACCCACCCCCGCGAACATAATTTATTCCGGGTGTACTGAGTCTTCGACGAAGATAATCCCTAGATGAGCCGTCCTCGTTTTTCTCGCGGGGCTGGAAGCCATGGAGGATATTATTTTCTCTTCAGCTTAGTTGCGCTCGGCGGCTGCTGCTGCTCCACAAGACCTGTCGCCTGCCTATCTGGACCGGAAGGGTGCCGGAAAAATGAGCCTGATTTACGACGTGTCCTCAAGCATGATGTACAACTGTAAACAATCTGACTCTTGACGAACGCCACTCCTTACAAGCGAATTCGTCCCGGGCGACTCTCTTGATTGTCCAATTCACGTGCGTTCGAGAGCAAAGTTGGAAAATTGTACGGAGTTGCATGGCGCCCGCTTCGAAATGTTTACGTTCCTAATAGAGACATATATCAAAGACTTTCACTAAATAAAAGCGTGCACCAGCTCACGGGATTTATAATTTATATGCTCGATGAGAGTTCGGAGCGTTTTTATGTGCGTTGATACATTTAACTTCGAATCAATCTTCCACGAGTGCGCATGATTTAATGAGTATTGTTGGATTTTCGACTTCGTTTGTAAAGCACTACACGTTTTCCCTTGATTTTTCATCGTAACTTTCAAATATTTCCCTCCCATCCACTCCCTCCATCCCTCTATCACCTCCCCCTATTCCGTCCCTCCAGCGCCACTAAAGATTTATTGTACCATATAAAGTATTCTTATCAATACTTATTCCACTCGACTCGAATACGCTGCCGCGCTTTAATCAAGCCAATCTTATTATTTATTTTTATTGGATATAAATAAGAAAAAAACTTGACAACAATAGCAATTAAAATCCATACAATAAACGATTAGGAGACCGTATAGTGAATTACAAGGTGAAAAAATACATAAAAACTACCGCAAAAGAAACTTACTTTGACAAATCTCATAAATTCAGTTCGCGCGTTTAATCACTGAGAATAATGAAAGGGGGGGCGTTTACGAGCGAATTCAGCTTCATATAAATTGACATCAATAATTACAAGTTTTTTTTTTAATTCAACGGAGATTCTCACGGGCGTAGAGTCGTGAACGCGTCGTCAGTAAGCGAGTTACAGCCGGTACCGAGGGTGGTATCGACAAGTGATGTACGTGACGATGCGTCCATTGCCCATGACCCATGGCTGTTTAATTCTATCGATCTCGGCGATAAATGACACATAGCGGATACCGCTACCGATGATCTTTGACTAAAAGGCGAATGAAGGGGGTTGGTTTATTTGGTTAGTAGGGTTGGTGGGAAGGGTGGCGGGGAGGGAGGGAGGATTACACGCCGATCGTAATCTGTAATACGGGACGTATAGATTATGCTTGAGATTTTGACGCGAACACGTGATGTAATTTCAGCCAGTACAGGCGGCGACATGGAACTGCCTACCTGTCGGCCAGACGGACGACTCACTGAGCGTGGCATAATAATTAATTATAAGCCACGGGGATGCGATATTCTTGTCTTACACGGTCGTGCACCATCGTGTCGCCGAAAATGGCGCACATGCCCGTCCAAGATATTAAAAGCCAAGTGAAAATCCATGGCCCCGCAATTGGTCCCAGACGAGCGAACATCTCTCCTCCTATCCACGATATTCTTCACGTGCCAATCCATTGTGAACCGTGATATCGCTAATTTATGGTGTAAATTTGTCAGGAAAATGACAAATTTTCAAAGAGCTGAGCGAAAGTTGGTCGACGGGAATGCGAGTTACTATAATTCTCTCGCCGTGTCTCGCTGCGTAAAGCTCACGTTTTTTGTACAATCATTCTTCCGATACAGAGAAATGATCGAGCATTTTGCGATTCCATTTATTAGCCATATTTCACAGCTATTTTTCCTTCATTATGCGCTACTCATGACAAAATAGAAAATAAAAAAAGAAAAAAGAAGAAGAAAAAACATGTAAAATGAAGGAACACCGAGTACTTAAAGCATGCCTTATCCATCATTCTTGATCGTAAAAAATCGTCGTTCGTTTTCTACGACTTTGCTTACACTTTTATCAATCATATGTAAAAAGCTCGCGCGCCTATTTTAACATAAAGTAATAATTCTTAGATTAGAAATAAATACAAGCACTGTCCTATCTAACGTATTCAAACAAGCGTTAATCATTTATGCGTAAAGCAAACCAAAAGCCCTCCCGTGCCAACTCAGAAGAACAAAGTACGACTACACGCACATGAGAAATACCTTTTGTATTCGTTGAAGCGCTAAAAGCCACGGCATAAATTACGAGCACTGCTTAGATTAGATTAGGATGGTTCTCTTTGCATATTTGTGCGACTTGCGTTAAATGCAAAAGCGGAAACTATGAAGCCACTGCAGCGTTATGCTGCCCAATGATAAGGATCGGAGAATATCGTGCACAAGCGATTTTACACGAATCGTCGTTCTACGACAGCTGAGAGCAAGAGAGTAAGAGTGCGAGAGGGGAAGGGAGGACGGAAGAGTACGAACTTCCGGCATAAAAGGCAAATTCAACAATCAACACGTCTTTGAGCGATGCAGCCGACCAAACACCTCATAGAATTACAAATTTCAACGGTCGCGTGCTCAATACGAATTCTACGGCTGTTCATAGGTAGCGTTAATTTCTATAATACCCGATAAATTATCGTACACAATTAACGAATATCCACGGTAGTGATCTTTATCACAAAGTAACGCAGACTATTTTAATCGCCATTATAGTAAATGGAGGCGTTGACGCATCGTCAATTCGTCCGGTGCGTAAATTTTACTATCTATGCATGAACTAATGTGCCGGCAAACATCTCCATAGATACAAACAAAAGTGTAATCATGCTATTACAAGGTGAATTACATGCTGTAAGGATACATAAATACATTATTAATGTAATTAAAAAGTAATCTAATACATAAGTTACTAAACTACTGAAGTTACAATCGGTTTTCAATTAATATAACGATTAAGAAACTATGTGCTGAGAAAATCTCTTTTTATTTCATTCTCCGAATTGAGTGCCAACTTCAGCACTTCGTTTAGGTGCGAATTATTTTGCTTTTCCATTAAAATGGAATTAATTTCCGATAATCTATCAATTTATACAAAATTCGTTTGAAAAAATTGACTTGCCCATTTAGAGGACAAAATTAAAAAAAAAAAACAAAAGAAAAACACTTCGAGTTTTAATCCATATATGCGCGAAAATATTACAAAGCAACGAAACTCAATTTAACTTCATCGATACAAAAAGCGTATCAATGAATTTCAATATCAAGTGAATTATACAACATTCGTACAAATAGAAACTATAAAAGTGACATCAATACATCTCGTTCTCGTAATCAGTGCTCAGGATTTAATTAGTAATACAATGCTGAGACGAAGAAATTTCACGAACATGTTTATGTGTATGCAAGGGCGCGCATTTATTCTTTCTTCAGCGATACTTTCGCGATTCCCTGGCACTCTGCCCGTGACCTTTGACCTCGCGCGATCAACCACGGACGACGACACGGTCGATTCACCCTTCTTCCCTTTCGTTATCTACTTTGCGACTGGCCACAATTGATTGTTCGTTTTCTAGGTTACGATATTCCGCTCCATATACATACATATATATATATATATATATATATATATATATATATATATATATATATATGCGTGTGTGTATAACTATACATTCCCGAAGATTATATAGCAAATGTAGTTGCATAATCTTATTACGCATCACCAGTTTATCTTCTGCGTAAATATTGTTAAATGGAATTTTCCTTAATTTGCCCGAGCTTACAACGACGAATTATTATGAGCAACGTCTTGATATATTTCATAAATAATTCATTTTAATTTTAATTAAAAACTCAGAATTTCTAATTCCGTTCTAAATAAAATAAGTTAATTTATTTACTATATTATTATTTTAATAAAATCTAATTATATGTTAGGATTAATAAACTATTTCTCACTTTAGCCAGACGGCTGCGCAATATATGTTGAATAAATATTAGAAAAAATTATTAAATAGATTTGCTTCTAGTTCTTATATACAGAATAACATAAAAATATTAAATAGTTGTAAGCAAAGTAATATAATGTTAGAGGGCAGCTAATCGCGTCGCGCAATTTGTCATTCCGCTACAGCTAAAATAATCAATATAAATCTTGACGGAAGAAATTGGTTAATTGTCGAATGAGCGAAAGCCTTCATGTTATTAAGTTCTTCTTATGATATTAGAGGGTAAAAATTTCTTTCGACGAACTACCGAGTCTATCAGATTAGGAATGATTGGCTAAGCACCATTTCATTTTTATTTTCTTCCCATACAATCATCATCTCAAATATTGTAAAGTAATAACTGTAATACTCGTTCTTTTCTTATGAATACTGTCTGTGTACAATGATTGGATATTCCAAAGAGCCGAAGGTGAGAGAAGTAGAATCAGGTAGACGTTGTCTGGGTGCAGGAACGCGTAAAGATATTTGGTCGTATTGCTTTAAAAAAAAAAAGAAAAAAAAGAAATAAAAAGGATGAAAGATGGCCTCAATCACAAACCAAGCAAATACGAGTGATACATACTTCAGCAACGTCGCCATTTTCTCTTACGTTCTTTTTCATCTCACTGAACATGTATTTGCATTTATTTTCGTTTTTTAATTATTCATTTACACTTTTATAAAAAGCAAATTATGCAACCAAGCAAAATATAATATTTACATTTGGCCTATATACAACTGAATTAAAAATACAACGACCTTAAGAAATAATAAAAAAAAAAAAAAAGAAGTATTGCATATTGGCTGTCTTCAAGTGGTAATTGAAATATAAAGCGTATTTTTATTTGTTACCAATACATTCATTGCAGCCCTTGATAAAAATTTTTTCAAATATTCTTTTAAAGTCTCTTAATAAATGTATTTTCAGATATTTACAATTATAACTAGTTTTGCGCTGTTTGGAATTAAGATTGAAACTTTTTTCCCCAATTTAGCAAATAGTCGTGAGTAGACTTTCCTACTATTGATTTTAAAATCACTTATTCAGTTATCAAAAATAAAAAAGAATATTCTATAATTATATTCAGATTTTATTCAGATATTGCATAATTGTAAGATAAATGTTGGAGTAGACATTTCAAAAGTTATAATTTTCAGAGAAAATATTGTACAAAACGTTTAATGAAAAATATGCTATGCAATATTTAATTTATATTTTATAACATATCATTAATATAATGTTTCTGTGCCGCAGTAAGGTACAATTAATAGAAACATAAACAAATATTAAGTAGAATAGATTGAAACTGTTCTTATGAATATTTAACATCGACGTATAATGAAATGAGACAAAATTTATGATTACGTTATAACCATGTGCTCAATAAACTTAATAACATATACTTAATAAAATATTAAAACAGCTCTAATAAGCATCAAAAATCGGTCTGTTATTTTTATTTTCTTTTCCCGTGATACAGACTCACACGTTGTTACTGTCACGAATGTTAAGTTAACCATGTGTTGAGCATGAAGAACTGGCTAGAGAGATTTAAATGATTGCGGCAGGTCGGGAACAACTGGCGGGGGAGGGAGGTAGCTAAATGATGATAAACTATTTTGACGGCCCCACGTGCAGTAGACTGACCCACGAGCGGTTTAAATTATATTCTTCCAAACGCTGAAAAAAGGGTAGAGGAGCTTGCGGGCGAAAAAAAGATAATGAAACAACCAACGCATTCCAAGCGTTCCGAGCTTAGCACAATTATACCATTTTTTAGGTTTTTGTGAGTTGAATAATGCCAGGTATACTAAATATCAAATAGAAATGTTTTACTAAAAGATGCTTGTCTTTCAGCAAACGTGTATGATCGAGGAATTCTTGGAACAATAACCAACGTTCGTTAAAAATCTACGATTGAGTATTAATTCGCAGAATTTGCTTTTATCGTTCGTAATAAGACAATCGAGCGACTCCATTAGCTTCATTAGCTTCCATACATTTGGTTTGAAAATTAAGGTTGATTTTTTTTATTTAGAAATCTTTTATAATCGATTTAAGAAATGAGTGAAAATATAGAAGTGAGAAATTTAATCTCGATTAATCTCATCCATGTGTCATCAAATTGGATCTCAGCAGAAATATAATTACAGATAAATGAAAATATAATTAAAATAAGATTATCAAAAAAAAAAAATAAATAAATAAAAAAACAAGAAAAAAAACAAAAAAAAACAATAAAAATGTAACGTATAAAAGAAAAATATATTTATTTAAGTGTAGTTTATCTCTCTAATGACTTATGCATAATGAAAACGAACAATTGAAATATACATTCAAATACATGTGTTGACAAAAATTTTTTTTACATAATAATCAGTTTGTTATTATTGTCATGTAATAAATATTTTTTAGCTATCGTATAAACTATAAAATTGAAATTCAAAGAAAATGTTGGAAAAACTAGCATTGAATTTGAATCTGAAATAAACGTTACAGTCTCTCGCATATATTTCAAATTCAACTTTTTGCCGATTATTACTCGCCTTTTCCAGCCAGCAAAGCCCTGTTATTCTCTAATTATTCTCATGGTAACTCTACGTAGGCGCACGCACACACGCCCATAAAATACCCATCGAACAATGTAGTAGCTTTGAAAATTCCCTCAATTAACACAATCCCATAAACAAATTGAATGAATACGTATGTAGGTATTAAACCTCTCTAAAATTCATCGAGGGCAATAAATATCTCGTTCCTCTCTTTTTCTTCTCGTTTTTTAAAACAGCATCTTTATTTGTTGAGTACGCGACTCTCGCAACCAATTAATAATCGCATCGAAACTAATTAAATTGGGAAAACATGCAAATGCCCGGTGTTTATATTCCCTGTGGGCGACACGAGCAGCAGCCAATCGCTACTCGACTGCGGCAGATAAAACACGCCCGAAAGCTCGGGAGTCCCTCAAAAAGAGAGGGACGAGTGGAGGGCGAAATTCGAAATCCGTGCGTCGTTTCGAGATATTCGATTACAAATTGGTCATAAAAATGTATAAACCGAGCTCGCGCTTCGTTAATTAGATTTTTGCATGATTGCTAACGCGCGCCCAGGCTTCAAGAGCAGCAAAATCAATCCTATATCGCAGTCGTCGATATTAAATTCGATTTGAGTGCGGTGCGCTCTGTTCCTTTCTCCTTTCCTTCTCTCGAGCACTTTTTTTTATTCGATTACGGGCTTTCAAATTGGACTCTTTAGAGCCACGGCAAAATCTGTGAATTCTATAGGTAATAATATAAAAATACGTTTCAAATTATTTGCATTTTATACAGTTCCCTGGCTCGTTAATAATGAGCAAATTAAATGAAATAAAAATAGAAATACACTATTCGTGAAAATTGAATTTTTGTTAATATAGGGAACGTATTATTGGCTTTTGAATTTTTTAAATTTATAAGTTTATTGTTCTGTTACTGAGCGTATATAAATATTTTTTATGATTCTTAATGTCACAAATATTTTGTTATCTAGCAGATCGAATTAAATTCGATTCTATATGAGCAAAATTTTCAATTCAATTACTTTGTCTTTACATCGTTAAACTATAAATTTTATATAAGTAATATATTAATGTGATACATAACCAAAAAAAGGAAACATCGATTTCAATAGCAAAGAAAGCAGTTTGTAGTTAAATTGCAATATTTATACAAAATTAGAGAATATTACAATATTTGATGGCCAGTGCAAAAGTGCTTAACGACGTCGCAATAACAAGTTATTTAATTATTACTCGGTAAATTGCCTATGCATTTTTTAAGGCAATATTTAATGCTCTATAGAATATTAGATTATAAAATGTGCTAATTATTCTTTAATTTTTTTTTTTTAATTTTTAATACAATATATACGTTCTAATGTGTATTTCATTTTTTATAAATGAATTTGAATTTTTGCTTTTAACGCGTACTTATTATGAAATCTATCGTTCGAATCGCAATTCTCTCAATAATAAAAATTTAAAACCAAAATTATTTTATCCTTACTTTTTTGTCACTGAGTGTTTTATAGATAATAAAGTATTGCTTTTTTTCGCGCAATTAAAAAGTCATCTTACTTCTTTACTGCTCGTTTAGTTACTAGACTTACTTATCACAAGATAGAGTTTAATGATGCATAGAAGTACTGACATTTTACAAAATAACAGTTTCAAAGATATTATCTCGCACATTAAATTATAAACCGCACTATTGCAGAAATTGCACTTCATGTAATACCTTCCATTCAATTATTTTTCTTTAATAAATTATGAGAATTAAGTCATTTTCTAGTATTCTCATTTATAATAGGCGAACGAACAGTTTCTTTTACAATGTTACGTATAAAATTAAGCGTGTGTCTGAAACATTAATTTTATATCAAGATATATTGCTATAGTGAACTAAGAATTTACTAATGATATTAATAAAATAAAATTAATATAATATAATGTAATTGTTAATAGCTGTTTAAAATCATGATATCTATACGATTTTGAAAATGATAATAAAAAATTTTAACAATGTCAAAAAAAGGGGAAGCAAATTTAACAAAATTTCTTCTAATCCACTAAATACTTGCTAGATATAAAAGAGCACAAGCAATCAAATAAAATTATTAATTTTAACCGGATGAATATGGTTTTGTATTGTGTAGCAGAAGGTAGCGTTAATGATTCATTCCAAGTTCAGAGAGTTAAATATAGTTATTCACTTGAATATTTAGAAATAATGCAATCTTCTGCAAATACAACATAAGTAACATTATGCAGATTGGTACATGGAACCGATATAAATAGAATAAAACTCTACTGCTTATATTATACGAGTTCGGAAGAACATCTTGTTTCTAAATTTTTCCTCTTAAAACCGTTTAATAAATGGAAAAAGTCTAAAGAAACAAAAGAGTCGTAATCCAAAAAAATTTAAACGGCTTCTTAAAATATCTCTCGTAAGACAACTTGACATAATGTAAAGCACCATTTCTCCCTGCCAGTGCTGCCAACTGTTGGCAAAAACGGGAATCTCGGGGCCGCAATTCTCGTTCTAGCGACGCGCTACGAGTTCCGCTTGAACTACGTCGGCAATTCTCTCTCGCTCTCTTGCGTTTCTATAGAGTACATCAAAACCGGCCCTTCCCAACGCATACACAAACACACAAGCACAGCCACATAGGCGCCCGAACATGTATACACGTCTGCCCGCGAGTGTTCACTTGGCCTCTCCCCTTTCAATCCTCTGGCGCGCAACACGCGATTGCCTTTCTCCCTCCCTCCCTTCGCGTCGCTCTCTCATTCCCTCTCTCTCTCTCTCTCTCTCCCTCTGTAGCTCGCACGCACGCCCGCACGCACACACACACTCGTTCAATCTCACTCTCACTCTCAATCTCATTCTCGGCTCTCTTTCGATCAGCGTGCACACATAAAAAGTGCATACGTCGCATGCGTGCTTATATACAATCAAAGGATTCACGTCATGGCAAAGGAGTAAAGAAAGAAAGTAGCGTAGAACTGTGAGATGCAAAGAATGGAAAGGAGAAGAAAGAGAAAAGGAAAGTGGTAGCACGGCGCCGGTTTTTATTCGGTAATTACGTCGTTAAGCGTCGCAAGGGCAATTAAGACGTACGAAATCGAACAACAATCACATTTACAGGTTGTTGTTAGGTTGTGGTGCGGGCACCGGTGCTAGTGCCGGTGCTTGTAAGCAACGCGTATTGATCCGCGATACGATGGGATAGGAAATAGGGACCGAAGCTGTACTCGCATCGAGGAAGACAGGAAAAAGAAGAAAAGAAGAATGGTTATATGAGAGGCACGAGCGAGAAAAGACGTAACTCGCCGGATATATGTTACTACGGGGAAGAGGAGTAAGATAGTTGCAAAGGAAAAGCAGTGAAGAAAAACGAGAATGGATGAGGTAAAAATACAGCGGCAATATTAAAAGATTTTCTCCATTTCGGAAAATCTTTGGGCATAGAGAAGACTAAGCGAGGTTTATTTTAATAGCCTCGACGTTGACTCGCTGTTTTTTTTTTTATTTCATAAAATTCGTCTAAGACGTATATTATTGAGATTAAATAATTGTCTGTATTAAGGAAAATTGCTGTGTTTCATTTATTTTATCAAAATTATTTTCCAGAAACTTTTCACTACTTTACAGATCGACGAATTTCACGAAGACAATTTTGTCATACAGCGAGTAATATTTTACTTTATCTTAAAACATAAGCATACGTATTTGCTATTTTAAATGTAAACATACATTTGTTAGCATAAAAATTAACCATGACGTACGCATGTACAGGGCGGCAATAAATATAATTAAATTTTATAGCTGCGAAATTCTCTTTATTTAACGCAATAATTTTTAGTTGCTATCGCTACTAATAGACTAAGTAAATAAAATAATTTTATCATGTACTAAGTTTTATGTAGCGTTAGTTGAGCAAAATTTATTGTGAGTATAAAAATGATCGTAATAAAATCAGATTCAAATTTTTTTCATAAAATAACGATGCACCAAGCAGGACGAATTTGGATTTTGCCAATGAAAGGGAAATTTTTTC
>NW_011948420.1:3647356-3647819 GCF_000503995.2 Ceratosolen solmsi marchali
AGATGGGGGGGGGGGGGGGGGGTCGAGTAAGTGAATGATTCAATGAGTGTGAGAGCGAGAGGAGCATAAGGTGGTGGAGGTGGTGGCAGGTGAGGTAAAGGATGAGGAGGATAAGGAGGAGGAGGACGTGGAGGAGGAGAGGGGGAGAAAGAACAGCGGGCGGCGTCTTATCGAATCTCTTCGTGCGTCTGTCATATCGTCAGAAGGAATTAGTAGCAGCTATCGAGCCGTGAAAAGTGCGCCATACCAAAGCCGCCAGACTCCTGGGGTATACTATAAAATACGTTTAAAGTGTATGATACGAGAAAAAGAGAGAAGCAAGAGGCAAACGAGGTGGGAGTGAGCGTGTCTAATGACGTGGGAAGGAAAGAACGAAGGCGCGAGAGAGAAAGAGGTTCGCCTGATGGGTGGGGGTCGGGGGATAATGGGACGGGGGATGGGGGATGGGGGGGGGTGGGGCGGG
>NW_011948420.1:3647977-3650342 GCF_000503995.2 Ceratosolen solmsi marchali
GGATGGGTGATGGGGTGGGGTGGGGCGGGGTGGGGGTGTAGGTTGAAGAGGAGGTAGAGGTAAAGATGGAGTAGGCGGAGGTGGAGGAGAAGGAGGTGGAGGTGGTGGAGAAGGAGGTGAAGATGGAAGTGGAGGTGGAGGAGGTGATGGAGGCGGCGGTGGAGGAGGAGGAGGAAGGGAGGGAAAGGAGCCGGAGCTCGTATACGTGGCGAGCAGCGGCAGGAGCGGCGAATCAAACGATATCGGGCTTCTGGATTAATTTATGCAACGAAGGCTGTTAAAACGCGACACTCAAAGGCCCGCCGACCGACTTGCAATCACACACGCGACTAACGTCGTCATGACCACCAGGACGGATTCGTTACGCATTGTGGGCTTTGCGCCTGCCCTGATATCGCCGCGCGCCGCGAGACGCCGATCTATAACGCTTCCCAAGTGCATTCTTAAGATTTTGCTTTTATTTTGCAGCCTGTTTTATACTTTATGTATTAAAAGGTTCTCGGCATTTTTTCCTCGGCCGGTATTTGCTTTAGTTTTCTGTTATTTGGCGATGTACTTTTGGATGCGCGTTCCCAATGTGTCGCATTAACCTTGCCGCCGGTAATATCAACGCGGCACTTTAATGTCGCTGGAGGATTATAGGAATTAAGAAGTCAACGTCAATGTTTTACAAGAAATTATTATGTACATCGTTTATCAATTAAAGCGTACGCTGCACTTTTTTCCTGCACGAGATGCAATTTAAAGCTGTACATTTGAAACGATAGCTTTCTAAAATGACACTCGTATATTATTTACACTAATTTGAACGGTGCTAATCAGCGGGGAAACGAAATTCGAGTCAAAAATTCCTTGGCTCATTGTTAAGTTGCTGATGCGAACTCATCATACACGCTCACGAATATTGCATTAAGTTTATTTTGGATAATATTCGAATTCTATACTTGTTCATCAATTTCGCACGTTTCATTACGGCTCAGATGTAATTCGTCTTAATTTACGGATAAATCAATCATAAATCTATAGATGTCCCCCTGAAATTGAAATATCCCCTCTTGTTTACTTTTATTGTAGGATTTCGGATGATCCCTATTTTTATGTGTGCTTTCATCTGGGCTCTTCGCGCCTATTCAAAGTCACCTCGTGACGTCAGAGTCGGAGGGACGTTGGGAAGAAAAATAAGAAAATAAGGATAACATGGCTACTCGTCTGAAAGCAACGCAACGATCTCCAATGGCATTCGCCGTTGTAAAGGAGACTGTCAATTTCCAAAATGGTCTTCACTCTTTCATTTTCTACGTTCTCGGGGGACACCATAAATCCACTCATCTTGCTGACCTCTAAGATTCGAAAGCGCACGTGCAAAATGTGCGCGATATTATGCGCTTCTGTCCTATTATTATTGTCTTGTATGAATATCTGACATCACCAAGGGCATGAATATTGATAGGAAAAAGCAAATCACTTAACCCGTGAAATATAATCATTTCCAATGACACTGAATTGCCTAACGAGATAAATAATGTACAAAGTTTATGCATAGTTTAAAAAAGTATTACACCTTTCACTCCTATGTCTTGCTGATAAAGAATTTATGCTACAAGGGAAAATATCAGTTAGTTTATGATAATGATATGTTCTAAATTTCTAAACATTTATGATTGGCCACCTTTCTTTTTCACTACACTTCTCTTGCCTTTCTTTTATCTCTTTATTTTTCTCGTGATATTGTTTCTGTGTTCTTAGCAAAGTTTCAATAAACTATTCAAACATACCTCGTTTAATAAATGATTAAATAAAATATTCTGCCAAACAATATACCAAATACCAAAACATCAAAGCAAATTGCAATTGTATTTACATAAAGGAAACAAATCCAAGTGTCGCACTTATTAGGGGAAAAAAATATAGCATCGTAAAAATATTACATTTTACAACCATACAATGAGGATTTTCTTTAAATTATAACGTTATCTTGTATCATGTCAAACTCGTCATAGCAGCGTAATGTTTAGTAAAATACGCGCAGGATACACAAAAAAATACTTGGAACTAAATATTACGATGCTTTTGAAAATTAAACTGCACTTGAGACTTTTAGTTTTCTTTTAAAAGCTTCGTTTCACAGACTTCATTTTATGAGCCTTCCATTACCTCACACTAGCATGACACGCATAAACGCTTTATCGACTTTATCAATGATCTTGATGTAGCCTTTCTTTTTTAACAATTTTGCAGTTCTTTTTTTGTCTCGCCAATGCTGTACACTCTCTTTCCGTTTTTAGTTCATCAATGTGTGTGCGCGTGCGTGCGTACGTGTACACCTATGCACGAGCATTTATCATATAAAAACTAGCAGAAGAAA
>NW_011948420.1:3650396-3657556 GCF_000503995.2 Ceratosolen solmsi marchali
GGGAAAGAGACTTCAGTGAAAAATAAAGAAGACGAGACTCTTTCATTCCTTCGAGAACAAAACAGCTGACACCGTAAACTTTACCACTACTATCGTCATCGTTGACCTCGTATTTCCGGTTTTTCCCACTATCAGTCATTACTTTCGCCTGCATCATCATCCCCAGGGATTTAAAAACAATTCGGCTTATTGCCTAGCCGCAAGAGCAAATCGCGAATATACGCAACACATCAAAAAAAAAAAAAAAACTATGAATTCTACTCGCCAGTTTCTTAAACTTCACTTTATATATTCTTCTATTATCCAAATATCTTTTATTTAGTCCTAATATTAGAATCTAAATTACCATTCACTAGTGAAAGATAAAGTACACGATTTTAATATACTTCTCTTTTTTATTATATAAATTTTTTATTCTCAAAATCTGTCGAATAATTAATTAATCCTTAAATTATGTGTATTGTTAGACTTTTTTTCAAATAATTATCGAAATTGACAAATTGTTTACTAAAATTCAGTTATAACTAGAATTGCAATTGTTTTATTAAAAAATACAATTCAAAATTGCAGTAAAAGTCGACAGATCCTATCGTATAAAAAAAAAGCTTAATAATCACCAATAAAATAAATAGGATTTTTTTAATTAAAACGAACTGCATATTTATAAAACGCTATAAATTTAGTATCAAAATTAAATAATTAAATAGAAAGTGATACACATATTCTTAGCACAGTTATTTAGACATTTAGAAATTGTGAAAATGCAATAATTTATGTGACTCGTTGTTTAATAGCCTCATCTTTCTCAAGAGATTTTTCGTCAAGGCATTATGCATTATAACTTCGATTTGTGAAAACTGCATATAGAAAACATTCTTACAAATGAATATATAAAAGTCTGAATAAAGAAAGTGGGCACGAATAACACTTAGAGCTGCAAATCGGTTTGAAGCATAGGAAAACCATGAGAAAAAAGGTGACATCATGGTCTATCGCAGTGTCACAAAGAGTTTTACGTATCCCATTATATTCCAGATATAAGAACCAATTCAGTAACTACATAATTTATCTTTTTATAAAATTACTTTCAATTTGTAATTGAAAAAGGAATAGAAAGCAGATTGTTTATTACAGAAGAACGGGTACGACTTGGAAACACTACAGTCTAACAATTGGAATGATTTCATTGCGGTCAGGTATGATGGAAAGCGCACGCGCGCGGGCCCGCGTGATTTATAAAGGTATAGCACTTATGGAAATAACATGCAGTAGGCGCGAGGAATCGAGAGCGAGGAAAACGCACAAATGTCTTGGCCGATAATATTATTATGCTAACAGTCCTAGAGGAGCGACAATGCTCGGTCGTCGCTGCTCCTCGCTGTCAGAAAATCCTTCTCATGTACGTACTGCTTATCAATATTTTCTTTATAATGTTTCGTACACAATGCCGTATCATAAGTATTGACATAACTTGTGCATTAATATTTATGCTGTAAAATACGAAATATTCTAAGCCAAAGTCTGTATTAATAATTCCAAATACGTTAAATCGTATTGGAAAAATGCTTAACCTTTCCAAGTATAGTATTAACCTACATTACCACTAATTTGCTCGAACAAGGTAAAGTTATTAGATATTTATCATGCATAGATACATTGATAATATTGTACATCATAAAATATAGAAGAAGTGTATGAAACATAAAAAAATAAAGCAGAAAAGTACCGATGGTAAATGAAATAATATACTATACAATTATTAGAAATGAAGAGACTGAGGTAAATTAATATAAGCAACTGAATATTCGCTCGTTTTTACTTTACTTTCTTTATCTTATTTCAATGAGCATACAATATCATTCTCCACTATTTATTCTTTATCGATATTAAAAATATTAGTATTAATATGGATATAACTACACGTTAGCTTCGTATTTACCAAAATATGCGTAGGATTATAAATGAGATTCTTTAATAAGTAAACAAAATAAATAAAACTAACAATTATATAAGTATAATGTTATTAGAATAACATTTTCAGAAACACTTATAAATTTTTTAATAGGGAAAAAATTGTAAATGCATTGTAATAATTAAGTGATGATTTATCCATTTAGTCATGAGACTTAGTTATGTCACTACATTAACTATTTCTAGTCGATAAATAACGCTTTAAATTATTAAAAGATTAGTGTCTATTTTACACATTAGGGATATACAAAAAAAAAAAAAAAAAAAACAAAAAAAATTTTCAGAAAATGAACGAATTATTTACTCAATTAAAAAAACCAAGAACACAATTTATAAGTAATGATTTAAGAGAAATAAAAACTGCTTATTCATGATAAAACGTATATATAGCTAATTTAAGGACTAGTTAAATACGATTAACACCGAGATAATTATACTCAAGCATAAAAGTAGCATTATCAACGCTCATGTAATAAATGGAAAAAAATCTACAACCAAAGTCACAAAACATGCTTTACATATGATTTATTCTTCACCTTGCAAACAGGGCTACACACAATACTACTCTCGTTTATAAAATTTCTATCGCAAACATAATATTCTATGATAATTCTATAATATAATAATTCTATAATAAATAGCAAGATATTAGACGTAATTCAAGCAATTATACATGAAGTCCGTAAGAAAATGAGAAGAGCTATAGCTTGATCGATCTGAATCTTAGGTATGCGTAGAGCTTCGCATATCAGGCCTACCTTCCTCCACTTCCTGATTCGAGTGACGTATATTGCACACCTAAAGATTCGCTTACCAGCCCCGCCTCGATGTCTTTACGTAGAAAGGTCGCTCTTACATTGCCGGACAACGAGCCTCGAAGCCTCCTTTTGTGCTATTGCTCGTAGGTGCATACAATGATGTGGAGAGAATAAATAATTTATCGGCAAAAACGCAGCACCAAAGTTCTCCCTTTCTCTCTCTCTGTCTCTCTCTCTCTCTCTCTCTCTCGTCTTTGCGTGATTTGCAGCCGAAACCCGATTCATAAATAATTTTCTAGCTCACATCGTTCCTCCCCATCTCTTTCTCTCTCTCTCTCTCTCTCTCTCTCTCTCTCTCTCTCTCTCCTTTGTTCACTCCAATCATATCTTTCTCTTTCTTTCCCATTCGTCGACTCTGCATACATGTCCATTTGTTGATATTTATTCCGATAAAAGAGACTCGTCAGAGGTTTAGCTATTCGTAAAAGTCTCAGGGAAACCTTTGTGTATTACTGGGACAACTACTTTTCTGCCTAGCTTATTGTCTGCCAAAGTAGCTTGTCATTGGAAATAAACAAGATTGCAATACGCGAATCATTTGTAGAGGCAATTTGTCACGCTTATTAAACTAACTTTAATGCGGTTGAGTCTTTACTGATAATGATTGTTCACCCATGCGTATGGATAATTATTTAATATCTCCTTTAGTAATCAACATTCTTCTGCATGCGTATTCTAAGATTTTTTTTCAATTATGATTATAAAATAATGACAATAGTCATATCTATTTTAATGATTGATATATCACCATAAAATATAATAATTGCTTTGTATATAATTCAAGAATAATATCGTTTTTTATAGTAATGACATTTCAATTAGCATAAACATTAGTATAACTTAACTAAATTATTTATAACAAAATTTTCATTTATTTATCAATAATTATCAATAATAGAATTCATAAAATTTTCCAAATTTTAATATATAACGATGATAGGAAATTTTTATGGATCAATCAAGAGAAATATCGGAATATAATTCAGAATGAGTTAATTAAAATAATGAGAAGAACTTTTAAGACACACAAAAGATTTACACGTGAAATTGCAAATAATGTATTTCCAATATATAATAATTATTTTAATAATAATAATAATAATAAAAATAATAATAATAATAATAATAATAACACTGACAATAAAAGTCTCAGGAAAATTTAATAAAATGAAAATTACGACAAACATGGAAGGACAAAAAGTATAGCTACTATAAAAAACTAGCAAAGAAAAGCCCGCGATAGAGCGTAAAAGAAGAAAGAGAAAGTCGCTTGAAGATAGACAAGAGCATAAGAATCGTGTGTGCGAATGCATGAGTATGCCCTATGTGTATATAGGTATATAGAAAATGCATACATACATATATATATATATATATATATATATATATATATATATATATAGAAAGAGAGAACAGGCAGACAGAGGAGGAGATAGAGGGGTGGTAAGAAGAAAAAATAAAGAACGAAAGAAAGAAGAAGCCAGAGGAGAGAAGAGATGGTGTGCGTGCGTGTAGAGGTGCATTGTAGGAAAGAGGGATGGAAACGGGAATACGATTGGTTTGTACGGGTCGCCATTTACACAGAGGGGTTGTTCTCTCTCGCTCTCCCTTTCTCCCTCGACAACCAGGAGTCTGCGTTAGAGAAACGAGGTTCGCTGAGACTCGTCGCGTCTGCGCGGTTCCTTGACCCTGGATCTCTCTCTCTCTCTCTCTCTCTCTCTCTCTCTCTCTCTCTCTCATTCCGTACTGCTCCAGGAGGGAGAGAGGCTGCGCGATCCCCGCTACGCCGACCAACCGGCTCGAGCTTGACGGACGTCGCGACGCCCTACGTTACCTTTATCGCCGCCCGACGCCCTCAACTAAGAGAAGAAAGAAAGAGAGAAAGTGCGCATAAGCACCCCGCCAAACGGCCACTTTCTTTCTTCTATTTTTTCTTTTGCTTTTTTCCCTGCCCCGCTCCTTATATATCGTTCTGGGTACTTTTGATCAAATTTTTTACCTTTGAATTCTCAAATGAGTGGGAGAAGGGTTATATTTTGTTTTAATATTTCAAAGTTAATGCTTCCATTCATAAAGCTTAACGCACCCAAGTAACAAAGTGATATTCCAAGGAATTATTGAATAAATAATAGAATGAAGTGAATGCAATTGCCGTATCAATAAATCTCATATTGACTCCAATGGATTACACCATTACTTGTTATTACAAATTATTTTAACTTTTTCATACATTGCATTACTTTTATTACGCAGAAGCAGAGTCTATCCGTAATTACCCTTGAGATTGTGCAACGCTAGTTAAAATCAAGAAGTATAGTCCTAAGCCAGAGTTAGTTATTTCATGGTTGATTAGCCATTTTTTTCTCTCGGCCTTTTTTTTCATTTCAAATAAACACTTGAGAGAATGCGAAAAAATGTGCATCGACCGAAGAGAGTAAATAAATAGCATTAACAGGTCAGATATCGTGTAGAAGAAAAATTACGGCATTATAAAAAGATCGTAAAGGACAACACGAGTTAACGAACGAATACGCCATATAATGCGAGTTTACTAAGATATAAAAATAAATGATACAAAGGCACTTCTTTTCCGGGCATTTAAGAAAGCGGCACGGAAAGGCGCAAACGAGTTTCATTTTCCGATCCACCGAAATGAAAGGCCTTTATCAACGTCAACTTCGCTTCTTCGTTCCTCCATTCCTTCACCCCCATGGCCATGTCATAAACTCGTCTGGACGCTCGTGCACAGCCGTAAATATATACATACACAGATGAATATACTAGGCCAAGGACTTCCCAGCCATGACCTGCCCCAACAGTCAGAAACGTAGTGCGACACCACCTCGTAAATAACGCCACTTCTCAAGTGTATAGCGACGACCACCCGACGCGACCCTTTTACGCTTTTAAGAAGTTTCGACTAGTGCTGGCTTAGCGAAGCAACCCCTTAACCTTCCCTCTATTAACCTCTGAGAGGCTCGTCAATGGCTCATATTTATATGCACTCTGCTTCCGAGGCCATTTCTTATCCTTCTTCTCAGGAGTTACGCCCGGACCGATCGGCAAGTTTAGCGTCTCAACTCATAAACGCACGGATACTTTAAAGTGAGTCAAATTTTATATACTTTGTATGGTGTTAGGAATTGTAAACGGGAGCTTTCCGAGATATGAGCATACCAGGCCTGAACTTTTATGAAGATGTCAACGTGATTTTTACCCGAATACGAACGCTTTAACAGCTCGTTTCGCCACCTCGACTGCTCCAACGACTTATTTTACACTCCCAAGTGATTCTAACATCGTTACGAGCGGGACATTTTATATGCAATGCTGCCGCCGTCCTCCCGACTCCACTCATTTCACTAAACAATGATATACGACTATGATGAACCATCCCCCATTGCCCCGTAAAGCGACATTTCCTCGCGCATTTAAAAAATCGGTGAGCTTGAAATTTAAGCGGACAGTACTCGTGTCCTTCAATAAGCAATCGATAATCCATTTATGTGGGACTAACATCGACCTCGACATTCTTTACCAGAGGCGAGCCAACAAAAAGTCCGCGATGCGGATCGTCGTGCATGCACGTACGCCTTCGTAGAGGGGTGGTACGCTCGCTTATTTCGGCTCTGAAGGATGCCAGGGATGTAATGTCGTGTCGATTTGACATTACGTATAATACAAATGATCGGCCTTAAATAAATAAGGAGAATAATGGTGAGTGTAGTGAGGTTCGAGAGTGATTTTATGATTGAAGCAGTTGATGAGAGGCAGGGCATTGGATGCGAGTGCCCAATTAATAGTCGCGGTACTTAAGTTCAATCGTCGTTAAAGCGATCGCCAGCGAGTACGAGTATTTTGTAAATTTGTAAAATAACGATGAGCGTGGGCGTATTTTTTTTCTTCGTGTGCTGTTGTAGTTTGGCGCGCGGTTGACAACTTTAATTAACGAGATTAATTCTGATTTATGGATATTTGCGAAAGTGTTGTAAGTTATTCATAATTGCTTCCGATATATCCTAACGCCCATGTTCTTTATAAAATTTGCATTAGAATATGCCGACTTCTCGTACGTTATCACGGCAAAAGGCGCTCGTACTCAACGACGAAGACACGAAAGGAGTGCGCTCGACGCATCCACTTTTCTGCTATAAATCAAAGCTATTAACATATAAAGACGCTGTACCCGAGAACTGCATTAAGTATCTACATCTCAATGGAAAAACATGCGCCTTAAATGCGCCTCTTAGGCTCAAGCTAAAAGCATCGTCCCTCCGAAAACCTGCAGCATCCGCAGCCGATAGCATCGATAGTCCTTACGAAGCAATTGCATTTCGATCTCGTTGCTGTTGGCACACGTTTCGTCAGCTC
>NW_011948420.1:3657766-3658582 GCF_000503995.2 Ceratosolen solmsi marchali
GGAAAGAGATCTCGCGTAGAGGAGTCGCCGCTCGATACATATCTCATTAATTCCCATCGCGGATATCTTTATTGTATTAACGTAGTGGACCGCCGCCAATGCTACCACGGCTCGAGATAAAACCGGTGGGCTTGGACTCGGAAGTCAGAGAAGCGCGCCAGACCGTATTACCGACTTTATGGCGAAATGCGCGACACGGGCCAAAGAGGTGGCGTTAAAAGGTTAGAAGGGAGGGAGTAAGAGAGAGAGAGAGAGAGAGAGAGAGAGAGAGAGAGAGAGCGGAGATCTTCCGACTCTCCGCATACTCAATGCGGCGATGGAGTTGCTTGTATATTTAAAGTGCATAATCGCTGATACCAATCTGCGATAAAAAAAAATCAAATAAATAAAAATAAACAGAGAAAAAAGTCGTCGGGTTTATGTACTAAGGTCAAGAAAACCAGCAGGATCTCAGCCTTTCCTGACGGCCAGCCAGTCTCCTTAAGGCTCTCGTTTCGTCTCTGTATTATATGCGCTATCAAGCCGCAACGGCGACTTTAATGCGATAAAGGCTTACATAATGTATTTTACGAGAATTTAAATTTTTTTATACGAAATTTTATACTCATTTACCAGCTGTATAAATATCTGCCGCTTTAATTAGTATAATAATTGATATTATTATTGTTTTTGTTGTTATTGGTTTTTAATGTTTTACACGCAGGATAACAAATATATTGCTAATGTCTCGCGTTCAGATGGATTAAGCAGAGTTAATGAAACGTGTCTGTGCTCGGCGTATGAGAAAATTAACAATAGTAGCAATGATGATTGGTA
>NW_011948420.1:3658592-3693191 GCF_000503995.2 Ceratosolen solmsi marchali
CCCTACCAACCATCACAATTTGTTTTACTATTTCCAATTTATCCCATCGTTTGAATCATCCTTACTAATCCATCATATCTAGCCACTAACATTATAATAAAACTGTTCGATAAAATAATTATGGCATGTATTTCAAGTTTATGTGCCTCGTAAAGTGCATATGGCAATTAATTTTTGTTAAATACTAATTGATTAAAATTAATGACGAATATTTTAATGGCCTTCAAAATAATAAGACGATCGCGTTTTAAGAAATATAAGCGATCCTATCGAAATTGGGTGTTTATACTGCGACGTCAGTTTGAGTAACATAGCACGGAGCTTCGATTTCTCGATAAAATTATGAGACAATAATAGCTCTAACAAGGACGTTCCCTCAAGTTTCACTCCTTAAAAAATGATCAACTTTATCGTAAATATATATAAAATAATTTAATTGGTTAATTCATAATTTACACTGTCAATGATAGAATATAAATATATATATATATATATATATATATATATATATATATATATATATATATAAAAAAAAAAAAGATTAAAATCAACCACAAATTATTTTATAACGCTTCAAATGCTTTAGATATAATATAATAATATAATATAATAATACCCTGATAATATTAAAAAATTGTACAAATAATGAATAATGAAGTGTATATTATTAAAATGAACTCGAAAAATTATAGAAATAATAAATATTTGAATAAATAACGATGCGTGTATTTAAATTATGTGGCAATAATGAATATTCAATATTTGAAATACTGCCGCATTATCGATTGTTTTCTAAATACGCGATAAAACAATAATGACATTTATCTTTATTTATTTTTTTCGAATTCTATTAAATCGATAGATATATTCAGGCATTAATATATCATTCTAGGATCTGAAGTTTTATGATACATATTATCGCACCTGCCAGCTTCTTTATTACTGCTTTAAAAATATTTCACATTTTATATTAAAAATACTGTACATTATTTCCTAATGAAAGTATTATAAATAAATTATTTATAGATTAAATCTATGTATAGATTTTATATAAATTTATAATAAAAAATTTAAATCTACATCTCTGTAAATCATGTAATCTTAGGCTACTTATCAAAAAATATACTGGAACGCTTTCTACAATTCGATATTCTCAAAACTGTAAATACTCCGTTTCTTTCTTTCGATATCGCATGCAACGCAATTATAGTACCAATTGAACCTTGGCCGTATAAGCATTTGAAATTGTTCAAAGTCCATTTACTCGAAATGCCATAGTCACCGATCTCATAATGATAGACCGGAAATCTGTTCCCCACTCGATACACAATCCCCGCTCCCCAACTCGTCTTTGAGGATTTTCTCCCCTCGCAAATGACTCGAAGAAGCCTCACTCGCCTATTAAAGGAGCTATGTATTGCACTCCGATTACACATTAACGCCAGACTGTGAGACACATTTCGTGAATCTCATTAGATTAGTACAATCACAATCTTCAGTACATTGGAGAGTTTATTGGCACGACGGACGAGACGTAGGAAAGGTACGAAACTATAAGAGAAAATAAATGAGGAAGGGAAATACAGCCAATCGTGGTATACCTATTTGTGCGTATGTGTGTATATGTATCTGAGAGAGAGAGAGAGAAAGAGAGAGAGAGAGAGAGTGAATTAGACGAAAGAGAAGGGCACGAGGTATTAAATCATAGAGCCCAGTGCCTGCCGCCGTGCCGGTTTACTACCGGATAAAACGCAGCGACTGTTATGTTATGGACCACCTGTATGCCTCGACCCTGAACTCTCTCTCTCCCTCTCTCTCTCTCCCTCTCTCTCTCTCTCTCTCTCTCTCTCTCTCTCTCTGTAGTTTAAATCTACATAGCTACCATAAGCAAATCTATTCTGAAAGCTTCTCTTTCTACAATGAGTTTTTATCTTTCTTTATCCGTCAATCTGTCTTTTTGTTTGCTATTTATTATGATTTTTGTGACAGATAAGCAAAAGATAACGATAATAAAGTATACAATCGTGAAATACCAATAAAGCGCTAGATTATATCGAAGTTTCAGAGCCACGTTGAAATTCAATCAAAATACTGTTCATTTTGTCGTCGCCGTCATTAAATGACAATTAATTATTACTTATCATAAGAAATGTAATTTTTGTTTAAATCGTACCATGCTCTACTACTAAATAAGATTTATATATATCGAATGTTATTCCAATTCTACGAATTTCAATTATTATTAAGTGACAATCATACGTTTCAATATTTTTTAGAAAAGGATAATTTTACGATAGTTCAGAAGCTCATAATAATATACAATTTTTATTTCTTATTTGAATAGAGTAAAAAAGGATCGAGAAAAAAATTAAAAAGTAGTAAATTGTGTTTATTGATATTACTAAAAAATAAAATGCCAATCCAGAAATTTATTTAAACATTTAAAAACTAATATCAATAACACAATTTTTTTTTAATGAATGCATTTAACGTTCTGGTTAAATTAAAGAGCTGCCATCTTTTATCGTATTTGGTTTTCTAAATCTAATCCTAGTATATGCATAACTTATACAGTTGTAATAAAGTATGAGTTTTTGCCACATTCTTATAATTAAGGAATTGAATTTGATAAATATTAAGCTAGCATTTATAAATCGTAAATTCAACCGAAATACTTACAATACCAAATTCCATGCCTGAACTAGATACAACTTCGATTACTTCAAAATTGTATTGTTCGTTTTCGTTACTTTTATATACTTAGAGACAAGCAACAAAAGCATCACATATAGGAAGTCGCGTACCGTCGTACAAAATCAATTCAGCCAATATATAAAAGTGTATAGTGTGTAGAAGGTTAAGCTTATTATGCGAATTCAACTACCCATAGGACAACCAAGGCATTTGCATAATCAGCGTACTTTAATCGTCGTGTACAAATTATCAAGCTTCTATCACGAGAGAGTAAGAAAGAGACAGGCCTCAACAAAAGAATCACCCCCACACACGCATTTCTCACCCAACTCTCCCTTCATTCAATATCTAACCGTCTCTCTCTCTCTCTCTCTCTCTCTCTCTCTCTCTCTCTCAATTTCACGATTCGCGTGCGCGCGTCCTTCGGCTTACAGAAAACGACCAATCAACGAAGCTGAAGTGGAATCGCATGGAGCGCGTAACAGCTCCGAAACATTCTCAAGTTGGTAAGCCACATAACTCGCGCGCACAGAAGCTCCGTAACTCTGTTAATTCATATCTCGAAAGTTATCCTGACGATGTGGACAGAGGCGGGGAGATCGGGACAATGAGTGGGGAGGTAGTGAGGAAAGCTACGATGGGGATGGCGCGAGGAGAGGAAGAGTGAGAAAGGGAGAACACGAAAGCGAGAGTAAGGGTGAGAGGGCGGGGACGTTTCTGCTAGTAGCGGTGGCGGGGGCGGTTGGCTAGAGGAGGGAGGGTTGCTTCGCCTTGCCTCGGCTTTCAGGAATCGATACGGCGCCACCGAGAAGCGTCAGCGCCACCAACGCCACACCACTACTTCACGTCATTGCAGCCGGTGCTCTATCGCATTTCCCTCCTCCACGTTGCCATTTCAAAATCCTAATTCACCGATGAGGCGAGACACGAGCGACCGACCGACCGACCGACCGAGCAGCCAACTAACTCTCTCTCTCTCTCTCTCTCTCTCTCCTATCGTCTCCACGCACCAGGTCTCGTTCAACTTCGCCTACCTCTACGACGCGCACTCTCGCGGTCATACCCACCAATATATTCGAAAGGATAAGTTTTGCTCTCTGGAATTGAGGTTACCGAATGCTGACGCTACCAAGAATCTTTCGATTTATGCTTTAATTACTGAGGTATAATGACAATATTCTCCAAAGGATAAGTGAAAAAAGCTTGTCGCCGATAATAATGTTAGTCGTGTGACTTCTCTTTCCGCTTTCCTCCTCGACAAGGAGATACTCATATTTTGCTCTGTCGAGTTGAATGCGACTCGTTAAGTAATACCGTGTAGTGATTGGAAGCAGTCATTTGCCATTATTTATAACTTATTAGCAAATACAGGAAACAGCTGTTTCGACTAGTTATTAATTACCTGCCATTTTATGATCGAACATTAAGCTGCCTGAATGAATAATGAAATAGTTAAATTAAATCTAATAAGCAATTAATTAAGAAGACACGCAAATAGACATTGTAAATGCAACGTTTCCCGACAACACGCTCTTACGATCGATAAGATCTCGTCATTCGCTTAGTAAGAAAGTTCATTATCATTAACTTATTATAATTCCGGCGGGTATGAAAATTGCATTGTAGACAAATATCGTGAGAAGTGCTAGCAACGCCATGCGGCAGCGAATAAAATCAGCCTCTCCAGCGCACTTCTGCGTGGTTTACCTTATACTCGAATTAGCCGAAGCAGTTAAAGAGACATCGAAGTGACATGGTGCGTTAACTTCTGGCACTTCTCGATGCTAATGCTACCGGCTTCCGCCAGCCGCTCACGCGAGTGGATGAGCGGCGTCATGGCATTATGCACAAAGTTGAATTGTCCCTTGCGACTTTCGAGAACTACGTAGTCCTCCTCCCACCTCCGCCCACTCTACCATCCCACCCACATACATATTCCACAACCCCTCGAACAACGTGCGTTTATTCAAATCGCATTTGTCTGCCGTGTCATTTTGCCAACCCCTCCCGCTCCGCCGCGGGAGCGTACACACACGCGCGCGCGCCAACCCGATCTTCGTCGATCTCTTTTTTCGCGTGACGCATTGCAACTCTTCCTTCCGGCTCAACGTTTGGCGTCTTTCACATTGAACCATCTCTGTTCCCTTTCGAAGGTGGCATCCGGTTGTAGCGAGCGAAACACTGACGCGTAGAACTAGTGACTCCGTTACTTGATTAATTACAGTCATGAATGTCTGTAAGCTTATGCCGTTTGATAATGACGAATGACGTTCGTCTACATCGAATTTTCTGTGATAATGACATTGGATTTTCCAGAAGCCAACCGCCATGGAATAAAGTATCCGATCAGTTAAATCTTCCGACATTCACTGACTGGGATTCATTTGTCCCCTGTTAATTCGCTTCTTACTTGCTTCGATAGATATCCCATTATCATAGTTTTTATACCTCGCAGGATTTTATAAAATTTAGTAATTTCGCCAATTCCTAACCAACGAGAGTGATATCAGTTTGTATTATACGAACCGCAATGATAACTCAATTGAAAATGATGCCTTATATTATGCATAAGTACTCAAATTAAGTACAACTCAAGAGACATTACTAACGAATTTATAACTGTAATATCATTATAATACTTTATTCATAACAAATGTCTCGCCGCGAAATATTGCACTTAATATAGCAATACATTCCAATTGATGCATATTTTAATTCAAAATAATACAAAATATACTATGGCTTAATCTAGTTCTGCACTGATTTCACGTTAACTAGATATAATGAGCTCAATTCTGTTTACAGTATAAAATCATATTTGTTTCATAGAGATCAAACATACAATGATTCGAATTTGTACAACACTTCATATACAATACTGTTATATTCATCTAAAAAATATCGCGATTATTTTAACATTTAAATTAGAGTTATTAAATATTTATTAAAAAACGTAACGTTTTGACATTTATATAAATACAACTTTTAGCTAATATAATTGATTTTCGATGAAATGAATGTCTTCATTAATAGGACTTGTAAAATGTATTATTAATACACACATGCACAAACGCACACACGTAAATATAAAGAGACAGAAAATCAGTTGAAAGGACTTTGACAGTGTCTTAAAAATAATAGAATATCGTACGCATATCTAAGAGCAAATAAATGGTATGTAATAGCAAAAGTAAGTTGACAGCCCTTACATCTTAAGAATTTGACTACTCCAGATCTTGTAAAATATTTTTTACAAGACAATGGAAATTATTAATTATTTTTTCGAAACTATTTCTATTTCTAAATATCAAAGACTAGTAAGAAATTCCACTATGAAATTTTATGGATGATATTTTGTTTAAATATTAGCATCAATTAATTGCAGAATAATTTAAATTAAATGAATAAATAAATATAAATACTTGTACGTCAAATGAAATTGTGGGATGCCAAATAAAAATAACAAAGATATAACGTTATATCAATTTTTGCATTATAAATCCTTTCAAATAAAGAGCATAAGAAAACGTTAGAACGAATAAAATAAGAGAATAACGTTATATATATATATATATATATATATATATATATATATATATATATATAAGAGAATTTTTCTGACTTATGAATGAGAAATTAAGACTAGATTTGAAAATAGGTTGTTGAAAAAAAGATAAATAATGCGTATCGTCTATGTATGTAAAACAATATAGGAATACTTTAGGAAATCAGCCGCGTGAATGAGCCGAGAGTCAATCGACGCAATAAATAATTTTCGAATTGCGTGAGCTAGGATTTCTATGGGAGGAGACATCGAGGCACCTTTATTTTCTCGTCAACCGTCGAGCCAAGAGTAACGGTTTCTCATGTCTTTCCTCGGTCCCTCGTTACAATTGTCCCCGCGTGATTTTCTACTAAACACCTGGTCGCCGACCTACTTCGCCAATTTAATTTATGTACTCCCTGTATATAGCTTTTAATTTATTGCTTTATCAAGCAAGAATTGACGTATGAACTTTGCAAGTGCGTCGCTATAATTGATCCATGCATTTCTCTGACTTACGAACTTGACGAGTTGATCTCACCCAAAGTACCCAAAGATTAATCGAGTTGCACTCACCTGAAACAGAAACAGAAAAATTGACGTTAATGACAAAGGTAAATGATAATATGCCTTGTTCCATTGGCACTCACCAACGCGGCAAGTGCACAAATACATTAATGCAAAATCTCGATAAACATTGTTACATATATTACGGGTGCCTTGACGAAAATATTTGGCAAAACTGTCGGGTGCGGATTGCGCACGAGTGCACCGAGCCTCGACACTATCTCACCAGTTAATAAAATACAGAATTCCTATAGCAGAAATAGATTATTGCAAGGCATAAAACTAAATGAAAAATAGGCAGAAAAATGATCGATAATAAAACTCGCAGCTTCTAAAATTACAGTAGCAAAATGACAAACGAGAGGATTACAAAACGGCTCGTTCTTTCATAATTTCAGCGCTCGCCAGCGGAGCAAGTACATCATTCCGCCGCTAATCCTGCAATAAACATTCCGCAGTGCCACTAAAACTGCACTCGCCGAATTGCGCCGGCGCTCGCTCGCCCTCGGCACAGACCCCGAGCTTATATTTAAAAGCTCGCGAGCGCTCGAGGGGAAGCTCCCGCCTCTGTCCCCGGCTGCCCCCGAAAATTCACGCGCCCGCCATAACGCGCACTTTAAACGGCCCTCCGCTCATTAAAATCTGTTTAGCTCGCGCGAATAATAGGCGCGCCACCCGCCACCCTCGGAGGCATCCCGAAAAACAGCCGGAGGGGCATCGTCGGCCGACTCTCGAGGGACGCACGCGGGAAGAGGAAGGTCGACGTCGACCTCGACGTCGGCTGACCCCTCAGCCATTTGAATTTCCATCATAAAATTATCAACTGTTTTGATTTTATCGCCCGATGCGCCTCTACGTCTTTGAAGCTTCTCGAGCTCTTTTACCGCTCGCCGCTTTTATGAACGCCGGGGGGAGACTTTGAATTACCGTGAATAAGCTTCGCGAGCGGCTGGCACTTAAAGCGCCGGCCGATGCTTACGAACTCGCGCGCTCTCCTTCTTCCGACGAAATTCAAATCTGCGCCGACCGATTATTACGCGTCGGATGTCGCGCAGAACGCAACGTGCCGTGCTACATTTTTGGACCGTCCTAATTAAATCCGCCCTGAAAATTCCTCGCCTCGGCATCGAGGAGCCATCACCACGACCATTTGCCCCGCGCTTTTCTATAATTAGCCGAAGAGGGACGATAAGCCCCAGCTCGCCGTGACGCGGCCTCCTACGCCTCAGCCCTCGGTATCGACAGGCAAACTCGCGACACTAACGCCGAGAGCTGCCCGCGGCGATTCGGGCCTACATCCGGGCCCCGTCCTCGTAAATGCCGCTAATTCAACCACTCCGTTAATAGCAAGAAGCAGTGCCATCGAGTGGCTGATTGCGCGCGCGTTTATTGCGCGGCAAAGCCTCCATGGCCGAATAACGCTTGTTTGGATTAGACATCGATGGCCTAAGCTCGCTATTGGCATCGTAAACGAGGCACTTCCGTGTCCTCGCCTTCTCTTTGTTGTCAACGGAATTGCAAAGGAAAAGGTGTGAGCGCAACCGACTACACTACGAGATATTAAGTCAACGCACACTTGATTGACCGGACTTCGAAATTCGCGAGTAGCAGCTTCCGAGGAAAGAGGAAAAAAGCAAAGTATTTTTTTTATTTTGTATAATTAATCGATATAACATTTATAAGTATAAGAGTCTTACAAGTATAAATTTCAAATAATGTATATTTCAAATAATTTCGTTACCTATATGATAATTTCTATTTGATACACAAAAAAAACGACAAAAAAAAAAACAAAACAAAAAAAACAAAGCCGAAGATGAAGGTACTTATTTCGTTCGGAAAACACAACTTCTATAAATTCGACCTTAAAAATAATCCGATATTCGTCTATTAGCAAACTATTGTCGCTTAAATAGCTTGGCTCGACAACTTAATGTTCATCTCTCTGCCTTTAAAACTTCAATTTCAAGTAAAAGTTTCATTGTCATTAAATTAAAAATAATCCTTCTCTCTAAGTTAGTTGAAAAAATATACAGAAAGTTGAAAACTACGGTGAAACTCGTACGAATAATGGGATGAATTATGCAGAGCTTAAATTGAATGTAATTGTGCACTAGCATTAATAAGCCTCCTACAAAAATGACTTTCAAAAGAAAAAGAAAAATTTCGTACAAGTCCATTGTATATTCAATGTACACGAGAGCAGAGAGAAAAAGACATATAAGAAAGAAGTAAATGCACGAGTTAAGTGGCAGTTTATGCCTGTTTTTCAGTAGCCCCACCGCACGCCAATGCATCTTCCTGCCCTTTATCTTTCATCCCTGTCGCACCATATACATAAATTACGCGCATAAGCTCGCAGGCAAGATTTTTTCGGGTTTTTAACGACAATGGTAACGGTAAGGAAGACGATGACGACGACAACGACGACGACGACGACGACGACGACGACGACGAGAACAACTGTGATGGGTTAAGCAAAGATATGCGGTAAGCCATTTTCCAGACGATGAGGTGCGGGTGCGAAGCCCCAGGGGTAATCCCTGCCTTACCGACCAGGCAAAGAAGCCACCCTCAGGTGCGATCTCCTCGGGCTTCAATCGCATATTTCTCCGACGAAGGTATCGCGTATTCGGTGCAGCTGTCCTGATTACGTTTCTTGAGATTATCGGACATTAGCCCCCCCCCCCCCCCCCCCCCCCCCCCCCCCCCACGCACCACTACACTCGGGATTAACACGGGGGCGAATGAACGATCGAAAGGAAGAAGGAAGGAAAGTACGTAATCGCCCTAACACGATCCATCTTGTGAGGTATTCGCTTATCGATTGACACATGCGCCTTTATAAACTGTGGCTCAAGATTTTAAAACTTGGACTGCGGGCTACGGACTATTTCTTTCATCGTACTTCAAATGGAATAAAAATTATCGTTCAGCTATTTAGACGCTGAATTTTTATGTAAATTTTTCGGACCTTAAGTATTTACAAACGCAGTTATCATTTATCAGCTTTTGTCAACTGTACCTACGCTAATAATAATAGCTGTCACTTTCAACTGTAAAACACAGCTTGCGATGCTCTAGTAATATATGGATTATTACTTTAAGGATTTGAGGTTCATTAAGTGGCTCGTTCGTGTATTGAACGATTACCAAAACTAATGCCTTATTAAGAAAAACAAGGCAAGTAAGTTTGTTATTTTCAATAGAATTTATCTCTCAAGCACAATTTAGAGTTCATAAAAAACCAGCAAAAACTAACACTGCAATTATTCCAGCACTCCTTTCAACAAAAATTTCTGCTAAAATTATATTGCTAATCACCATTACAATTGTTAAAAATAATTACTATAATAGCTCACGAATGATTTACAAATTTTAGTCCAACGAGTTAATAAAACAATCGGAGCGGAATATTTTTGTCATATTTTATCAACTATATCTACGCTTCTATCTGGATATTTTAGACTCCATATGTAATCCATATGATACTATATAAATATTTTTCCAAAAATATTGATAATCGATGAATCATGCATTATGTATACATATACGAACAATAAACGAACAAATAACATTTTGAAAATATATGATAAACTCTAACTCCGAGTTAAGCTAGTATCTTGAAAAATTAGTCAGAGAATTGAATTTTCGTGAGAAGCATTACGTGTTAAAGTTTGGTAGTGGGCGGTAGATAGGAGGGAGCCTGGAGAAAAAATTGGTTTCCCATAGTAAGGCGAATTTTGTCGGATCGAAGGCCGTATGTGATGTATTGAGGGGCTGCTTCCCGAAAATCGAGTGAATGAAACTGACTGGCAAAAAGGAAAAGAGGACGGGAGATATAGCGGACGCGTAGTCGTGCCATTACGTAATATCCGAGTCTCGGCGGGGACGTCCCGCGGTGCCGCGCTCTCGCGCCTTACCGGATCCAGGATTTATGCGTTCTTGGCTCGGGAGGAAGTACGAGGTATTGGTCTTCGTATTCCCGTAGGAAGTTTCGAGGTTCGCCCCTCGACTCAAGTCGCGCGGCGCACTCGACTCCACGTCCAAGAGAGCGAGGAGCTTCTTCGCCGACGCCATTAAGGGCCGTAGGAACTTCCGAGCCGACGACCTCTTACTGCCTGCTTCATAAAATTTCCGCAACTCTCTCTCTCCCCGTAGCCGCGACCCGAGAAATATACACATCGTAGCTGAATCTGTTTTATTGACATTACGCCACACGTCCATCTCTCTCTCTCTCTCTCTCTCTCTCTCTCTCTCTCTCTCTCTCTGATTGTCGAACTTTAATTTTTTAGTATTACTTTATGGGCCTACTCGTACTCGACATACGCTTTCATTAAAGGAATTGATTTTTATCATCGACGCGTCAACGACGAACAGGTCAAGCATATATATATATATACATACATTGCTTTACACGTATTTCGGTCAATACTTCATAAATGTCTGGCTTGATTCCTCGATAAAAAAAAAACGATATTAATAAATAATAAGCATATTGACGATGGACTGTGCTCAGCATTGATTTATGATGTATTGATTTATACCGCAATGTCGTACGGGGGCCTGGAATTTCATTTTTATTAAGTCGTAAAAATCCCGGTCCAAATTGTCGAGTTTTTTCGCAAAACGATATCAAAGTCGCAGTTAGTTTCGTCCGAGAAAATTAATAAATCACTCAACGACATTTGCCACTCGCTCTCTCGTTTGTACATCCGCGCCATAAAGAAAAACATTGGCCAAAGAAATACAACGTGGACGTAGTGTATTGGCGGTCCGGTATCGTACGCCTGTGCCCAACAGTACTACATTAACTACAGTACTACATCAAGGAGTACTGAGATCCGTGGGTGACGGGGAGGGGCAGGAGGGTTATAGAGGGAATTTGAGGGGTGGTATGGGGTGGTGGTGATACGGGTACGGTGAGAGGGGCAGAGGGAGGAGGAGGGCGAAGTGTCAATTAACATTCGTGTCACGCGAACATCGGACCCAGTCGAGATAATAATAAAAGAAGAAGTAGCGGCTAATTGCCAACGTTTACTTTTCGAGCTCTAGCTCTCGCTCCCTCTTTCTTGCCCGCGCGCGAGACTTGCTTTATATGCAAAAATGCCGAACGCGATAGCTCTGCGTTTCTACATACGCGAACATGTACGTGCATATGTTTCGTTCGGGAAGCGCAAAAATCTCTCGCGGTATTTTCAAAGAGAGAGCGAGCCATGATTGGCCGACGTCACGCGACCGAGCTATTTTGCCCCCGCCGGGAGAGGTGGTTTCGCTAAAATTCGCAGCCCCGGACGAGCGACGCGGGGTGGCCCCGCGTCCCTCATTATGCCACACGTACGTCCGTACGTGCAAAAAAGCCCGTATCGCTGGATTGCGGTGGTATCCGCCTAAAATTGGCCCCGCGGAATATTCACCGAATTTAAATATCAAAGTGTGCTTGCACGTACGTGCGCCCGGCCAATGTAAACAATTGCACGCGGCACACAATTTTACCTCGTAATTTATTGTAATTTATTGGCAGCCGGCTCACAAGCCGCTCGCCATGCTGAAATTATCGAGCTGACAAATGCATCGGGAGCCGGAGCTAACGCGAGCGCAGGTGTGGTCGTCGAGTTACGCCGACTCGATAAAGCCCGGGCAGTCTTTTCCCGATAGCGCGGCCGATTTCGCCCGACCCTTTCGCCAAATCCGAGAGAGCTAGTAGCGAGTACGGCAAGTAAGCTTCAATTAGGGTCCCCAGTCCATTTCCCAATGTATCAAGAGCTCCCGTTCGCTTTTTAATGCAGGGCGCGCGGCGTCTGGCTCCGACTGAAGAATGAAAAAGGAAGGTATGGAGACTGGCGGGGCGTGTTTCCTATCTTATTTACAGCGCAGTCTTTCTTTTTGTCACTTCTTATCTAAATAAATGCCGGCATCAATTCCCATGAGAACGACTTTAGTAGTTTATTAAATATTTATCAGCGATCGTTGAGCCGCCTCATAGGCGCTCAATACTCGTGAGAAGGAGCTCGCGAAAATGAAAATAAAAGGGACGAAATAAGTCGGGGCCGTTGCGAGGTGACTTTAATCGTCCAGCGAGTTGAACACGGGCCGAGACATCGGGACTGATTTGTTTTTCTCCGTTGTAGTCTGGCCCCCGGCCTCCCGGCCTCAGCCTCGGTTCGCTAATTGTTCCTTCGCTCGATTCACGAAGGCCTCGCGCTCCTTTTCTTACGTTACATACCGAATTCGATTGGCTACGAGATCACCAAAATGAGTGACAGGCAATGGGCGCGAAATCTCGGGGTCATCCCCGAGATGCAAATTATTGGGAGCGAAGGAGGGAAATAATTGGGCGAGAGGAAAGAACGAGAGCCGAGCTTACTGCCTGAATTTAAGCTAATGAGCCGCGAGCAATTCAAAGCGGTCAAATGTATATAATGATTTGTATGTATGGTTGGGTTATTGTCTCCAATAATCTGACGTCAGGCTTATTCCACGCTATCAGATTGGAAAGAGATGTAAATATAAATTGTTAGATAAATTTAGAGAGCGATATTGCTTGTGCACGTTGCAAATTCTGTCGGATCAAATTTTCCAGTCGATTCACATAATTCGCGAGCAAACAATTAATAGCATTGGTAGATTGGCCGTTCGGATTTTTCAATTAAATTAAATTTTGAGAAAACAGCGCGTGGCAAGCATTTGGTTTATTACTTCGATAACATTTATCCATTCCAATGCATAATCTGTCGAACTTTTCTATCAAATTTATTCCGAAAACTGGATAAAATATCGAAATCATTTTTCGACCAGTTTTTCAATATATATATATATATATAAATATATATGTAAAAAATTACAGTACCGTTAGTTTTTATCTTGAAAGTTAATTGCGCCAATTACTACTTAAATCGATTATGAATTCTTTAACGTGGTGCAGTGGTACGTGTATATGCTAAGCGTAGCTTTTTATACCCTCGATTGCCTAATCGGTGCGAAAAATCTTTCACGTTTTAAAGCTGTACGTTCCGAAGCATGAACAAACAAAAACGCACATTGAGTGAGAAGAATTTCATGTAGCAGCACGATAATTATTAGCTATTTTTCCTTATAAAGCAACAGCGAAGTGCGCGGATTATTCCCTACATTATCATAATTAAGATATTTACATAGAAAATGTACTACTTTCGATTAAATTGCATTATAATGCATGAAAAAGATAATACAGTGTATAAAGTTATATTGCATGAATTTTCTTTCCCGTTCGTAAAAGAATAATCGAGAAAAAAAGTTGATCTATTCAAATGGACAGTCTTGATGCTCTGGCCATTATTATAAATATAGAATAGATAGTTAAATCTATGTAAATAGATGAATTAAACACGCAATTATTTTTCATATTAAAGCGGCTTCGGCGTTTCACTAAAACGCCTCCGATCTGCCCTGCCGGGATTTGTAGAAGGGATGTGGTGTCGGCGATAATATGTAAATATTCTGTTATCTATGAATACCTTACCACCCCACGCGCACAAATGATATTAATGCGTTCAACAAAGTCACTGAGTATTTGCACAATTAGTACATGAAGCAAACTGATGAGTCATTACGAGCATGAAATTCAAATTGCAATCGATATTAGAAGGAAAAGGCAATCATGTCTCTTGATAATTATATAAAATAACACAGTATTCAAATTTGTATTTATTTTAAAATGATTGATTAAGCATTCCGATGGGCGAAGCCGCACGAGAACGTAAAATTGTCGTAACATTGTGTATTAATTGAGAAGAAAGCCTTTATCATCAGAGTTAAGATTCACTTAATATCAATAACCAACAAAGAGAATTGTATTACTTATAATGTTTAATATTATGTCACCTAGTAATGAATGACATTCTATTAAATGCGCGTGCATCTAATTGCGAGAATATAAGCAGAAAGAATTTTGATAATTATTCACGGATAATGATTATGAGCAACGAGAGTCACTTTTTTTTTTCTTTAATATCACGCGATTCAGTCAACATTAAATGTAGGGTGTAAAAGTTGTGTGCTCTTCTCGTGTCGGCCATTGGCTTAAAACCATAAAAGTTGCGCACAGAGGCGACGAACGCTTTATTCTAAGCGCGTAGTAACTCGTACAATTACGCAGCTTACGACAAATCGATGGTCTTTAATTGCGTCGTGGAATTTACGATAGGCGTCGTCCCGAGCGGTGCTCCTTCTTTTTCAGAACTTCCGCCATCCTTCCCTGGCCCCTTCGTCGTGACCCTCTCTCCATCCCAGCCCGATGAACGATGGAGAGGAAAGGGGCGATGAGACCGGCGCGATCGTTATTTTAACTCCTCTCGATTTTCCCTCGTCCCGTTGTTTCTGTTTCCTTTTGGTTTGTCTTTTTTTTTTTTGTTTTTTTTTTTTTTTACAATTTCATGGCGCTTCCCTTACTTCACTGGCTTTTTACACTTTTGTCCGTCTCCCAAACTAAGGGACGTAAAATACGATCGATCGACTAATTTTTCATGTTCCTGGTTTCCTTCATCGTGAAAACTTTGGCAATTAATTTTCCAATGAAAAATTGTTAGATTAAATACGAGGCAGCGTGTATCGTAATTCGGAATCCTATAGTCACACTAATGCTCCAAATGAAAATTTTCCATTTCCCGTGCGATAAGAATCGCACCGGCACCACCACGCCTTACGTCGCGTCCAATATAAATATTAATCGAAAAACTAATGAATGCGCACAATAAAATGGATTAAGAAAGAAGCGGAGCATACGTTATGAAAATATCAAAAGCTATCAATCTTAATAATGGTACGCCCCCTTTGACAAAAACGCAATAATCAAGCGATATCGAGCGAGGCTGCGAGCTCGGCAAGAAGCAGCAGCGATGCTTGAATAAAGATATGAGACGCGAACTTTGCTCGCAGACTGCCGAAAAGGAAGGATGCGAGCGAGGAACTCTCCTTACGGTAGCTCCTTACATCTCATCTCGGAAGCTTCGACTGCAGCGGCGGTGGTGGCGACGGCGGTGTCGGCTACGGCGGCTGCAGCGGCTGCAGCGACGGTTTCTTCACTTTTGCGGAGAGGAGCAACGGACCCCCAAAATGATTAGTTATTAAAATGCCGATAATTATATATAATCAAACGTCCCGGGGAGTGTCCTGCACGCGCGCGCGCACACACATATACACGCCGGCGTGCGAAACACGCGCATATTATATGAAAAGAGTCCCCCTCCTCTCCTAATAACTGTTATCCGCACGGATCTTGAATATGCGGGCTCGCGTGGACCAGCAGCACACTCGCAAAGGAGCTCGGCCCCATCGCCATTTTCATGGGGCGATGGAACGACGAGGCAGACGGCTGAGTTTCGCCTTCATTATGGGGCGAGGAAAAAAGGAAACGCGCGAGATGATCCACTGCCGATGGGTCGCTAGACGAGATGACTTTTTACGCGGTGGGGCATCGATAATGGCTGATGGACGAGAATCTCTTTCGCTCGGCCGCCCAAACTTTTGCATCAAATGTTTTATCGGGGAAGCTCCCTATCTGGCAGCCTTGACGATGGTCAACGATCAGCGATTTTTTCCGATTTTTCATGGGACTCTCCAGGATGGAAGCTAGTTAAGTTGGCTCTAACCATATTGATATCGTAGTGTGGCGAAAATAAATCTAATCAGAGTTGTCGTTAACCGTACCGACCGATCGGACAACCCAAGGATCCCGATAATCGACGATCCGGTGATCATACGTTCTACTGTCGGCTCTACATTACTAATCAACGATATTGTTTATTAAAAACGGTAGTAAATTAAATTTTATAAAATTTTTATAATATATGCGATACGCGAGTCCCTAATTGCCCTTAAATCTCCGGGCTTAATATTGCCCCTTACTTATTTCAAGATCAGTGCGTTCGATCGTTTCCCTCGCGCAGCCAACAAAATAGTGCGCGATCATGGATATTGGTCTGTTCGCGCGACGATGGTCACTATAGCCATTCGCGAGAGAGTGCATAGAGCGTGCGAGCGTTAAATTGCGCAAGTATCGTCGTAAGCAGTAAGCAGTAAGCCGTAAGCCTCGCCTTGAACATCGCGATATACGTAATTCACGGCGCGAGCGGCGAACTTCAAAAGTAGCCACATATTAGTCGGGCGCAAAAGAGAGTCGATATCGCCGATGAGATTTTCGTATAAGCGAGGTTTATTATTATCGTTGTCGCTGATTGAATTATCAATGATTACGTGGAAATCTTATTTATTGCTTTAAGTCGAGCGATTGAATTCGTGCGTTCAATTTATTTATACTGCTTTACGTAAGTCATTAATTAATTCGTAAATAATTATAAATGCGTTTGTATTTAAAATGTCAATTTTCGTATAGAGGTAGAAGACATATGGTTAAAATTATGAGATTTTATTTATTTTTTATGTTTATCATTTACTTGCGTAATCATTATTTCTACTTTTTTATCAATAGAGCTTGTAACGAATCATTAAATTTCAAAGATTTATTTTATAACATTGAAATATCACGAAACGGTGCTTTTAATTGCATCTATAAAGCAAGAATTCATGAAATACATTAATCAAATAATGTATTTGATATAAATTACATATTTAGATTTCTCGTTACCACTGTATGTTATACTTGGTATCTAAAGACAGGACATTTTGCATTAGAGGAATGGAGGAATTCGATTGTACGTGGTGCGAAACGTCTATATTTATTTGTTTTCAATACTGCAGGTTCTATTTTTTTTTTTTTTTTTTTTAATATCAATAATCGGCCATATTCGTGCGCCAAGATTGCAATTACTAATTAATTTTCTGTAATAACAGTGAAAATCATTCTAGCTCCACGGATTGGCCAAAGTCTGCGGCGTCGGTGGTGGCTATTATGTTACGATCGTCCACTTGAGATAACCGACACCGAGAAAGCACCTGCTAATTACGCGGAAATTAATTATGAGCGGCGCTCGTGCGTTGCTGAATCTAACGTAATTTTTTTCTGAAGCAGTCTGTCGGCATTTAATATCTTCGTACACTCGTATTCATTTAAAAAAAAAAATCGTTCGAATGAAAATGCCGAATGCCGATGGTTGTTGCACTTAAAATTATTCATAATAAAGGGGGTGCCAACTATATGAAAATTATCCATTATTCATGAGATACTTTCAATATTAGATGTGCAAGATTAATCAAGCATCTTGAAGATGATTATATAATTTTTCAATTTTAATGACCTCTGTCAAATGTTCGTCAGTTTTTTAATCTACATTTTTTACTGGCAAATTATTATGATATTAATAGAATTGAATTGTCAGTTTATACTCGAGTAATTGCATTACTTTTATATTATAACGAATTATTAAGACAGCATTTGGCCGCAAAAGAGGCGAACAAAAATTGAAACCTAAACCAGTATGAGAAATTGCAGTGAAATAGCAGTAAAATATATTATAAATAGTTTGCAAAATACTACTCTATGCAGTCTTGGTATTGCATCCACTAAGTAAAGACGCCGCATAATAAATAGAGCATATTTCGTTTAATAAAAAGTCTAGATTTAAAGAAAACTATAATAATCCGACTCTCGTTCTAATTTCTAAGGCATTTAAAAACATTATATATACGCCGTCGGAGCAGCCTTTAACTTTTAACTTATCTGAAAGTGTACTTAGCGCGCATTTTAAATTCACCTTTCTTTATTAAACTCGAGCGTCGGCGAATTGCAAATGAGTTCTACATTTCTGAAAAGGTGTTCTTGGTTTACGCAACTCACGCGGCCGTTATAAAGTTGCCCACTTAATGCGTCTTTTGCATTCTCGAGTGTTGGAAATCATCTTCTCGCGATTGTTTGGAAAAGGAGTCTGCGCGCGACCGCGTAACCGAGCGAGAGAAAAACAGCCAGGCAGAGAGAGGGAGGGAGGGAGAGAGAGAGAGAGAGAGAGATAGAGAGAGAGATAGAGAGAGAGAGAGAGAGAGAGAGAGAGAGAGAGTAGGAAAAGAGATTGTTTTAAAGCTATTTCTTAACGCCGCTTATTTTTTCCCGCCTCGTTCGAAGCGCGAAGTTCGCCGGCTGCTTAGCATATCTCGCGTCGCGATAAGCGTAGCCAGCGAGCCGATGCACCTCGATCTTTAATTATGCATTAATTATGCAGTCGGGGCTGAGTGCAGCTGCGTCATGCGCACCGAGTTCGCCTATCTTTCTTCCTCCCACCGTGTGATCTCCTTCTCAGCTTAGGTGCGCTCGCATACGCTTACTACCGACCTTCGATCCTTCTGGCCTCGTTCGCATCTAGAGCATTTGGCCCCAGAACTCCGCGTCTTCTACGCTTTATATGCATTAATGCTAGTCAATTCATATGCACTCGCTTACATATGGCTTCGAGCGAGTGTCGTGCATACGCCAACGCTATTTGTATGTGTGCGGCTCTGAATGCGCGGCACTGAGGCCGCTCACTGGCATTGTGAGCCGGGCGGCGAGCGATCGGGCTTAAATGGAAAAGAACTCGTGTGATTCAGCATGATAAATCAATTGCCGTATTATATCAATGGTAGATAAAGAGGCCTTTGGCGCTAATAAGCAGAACTTGAATAGCATCGTCGCTTGGATAGCGTCGGCCAGTAGACGAGACGATTGGAAGAGCGCTTGAACGGTGTTGTTGTGTCATTATTGCTGGACGATCAAATAAAAGTCCCATAAATGCACGGCTTTTTCTCTACAGCCTCATCATAATACCGTTTTACTATTAATTCGGAAATTAATACTACTTAGTTTTATTATTACACCTCCTAATAAAGTAGAAGACATAAAATATCATTCCTAATTAGGGCTATAGAAATGCAAGCATTAAAACGAAAGCCACAAAGCAACCGATAAAATGCCAGGATATGTGAATTCAGCGCTGATATAAACTAAAGTTAATGGGAGATGTATTTTCATAAAAGTGAAACTTCCGCGAGGAGATCAAAGAATCGCAAAATTCATTAGGCCCCGAAGCTCAATAATGCAATAGGAGTGAATCCAGAATGACCAGAATGAGGCAGGCGCTACTATATCGAAAATACCGCGCGGATGGTTGCGATCTCGTTTCCAATCTTGCTTCAGGATGCTTTCTGCGCGTGCGCCAATCTTATTAACGCAAAATAAATTATTTACGCAAGTTGACACCTCGTGGACCTCTGCCGTGAATCTCTACACGTACGTCTACGCCTCGTGGAGTGTAGCGGGTTGTGCTCGCGAATACGCGAGCAGGCGCTTATGCACCGTCGCCGCCGCTGGATTTTATACGCTTGTAAAGATACAGCAAAACGATATTCTCGCGTTTTCGCACGCATAAAATGTGTTAAGTGTCAGTGGACACTAAAGTTTATTGAGTCGGACAGCGACGCCGATCGTTAATCTTTCTAATGAGAGCTGTAAAATATTTTATAATAACACCTGCGGTAGAATGCACTGCCGATGCTCAATAAATTATCAATTAGTAAGAATCGCGCGAGATCAGCGTGCGAAAATTATGTCCTTCTCTCCTTACCGTCGCCGCCACCGCCGCCAACGCCGCCACCATCACTACCCCTTTCCTTTCTCTTACTCGTTTATAGAGCTGGATCTCCAGTAGACAAGATATTAAATGATAACTGGTTCTAATATTGTAAATCATGTGGAGGCCACAGCGGCCCATGCTTTGATTGCGGAAAACATTGGGTAGTGAGATGGGGGCAGGGGTCTCTACGTGAATTGTGCAATACCTGAGAATCACACGTGCACCGGTAGAGCGACTTTTACAAATTGCAGCTTGACATGTATATTGCATTTCTTTCTTTCTCTTCTGCTCACTGTGTCCCTTTATCATTCTTTCATTATTTATAGTAAAATTTGTCCTCGGTACTCTACTATCGCGTTTATAATATTGCCCGAACGAAGATGTTCACTTACGTTGATTTCTTCCTTTTCTTAATACAATATTACCATATCCATAAAATAAATCGATAAGATTTATATAATACACATTCATAATCGTAAATGTCATTCAAATTATTGTTCGAAAATTACGATAAGAGTAGCTGATATCAAAGATATTATATCATTAATATTTTCTCTATTAAGAAGCTATAACATAATATGTAAACAGATCTTCTTGATATATATATATATACATCAGTAGCGTAAAGCAAACAAAATTCGTTATAAATATAAGACTTTAATTAATTGCTATCATTTTTAATGTACTATTCGTAATGCAAATATTAGCATTATTGAGCATATAATTAAGAAAAGATTGATGTGTCTTAAAAGTCCTGTACCATTATTGATTTAAAGTAAATAAATTCATTACAAAACTGCATAAATTAGCTTACATTGAAATAGCTATTGTAAATAAACTGATCGCGCACTCATTTATTTGAATTAACATTATATCAGAAAATTTCTATTAAATAGTCAAACATCTGTTTACTGGAATCAACATTTTGAATGTGTACTCATTTTTTCTAATTTTTCAAATGAGATTCTGAAGTTATTCAGTCAGGCTTGTCATCATCAATAACAGTGAGTCAAGATAAATTTTCCACTTAGGCAATCTACATACAACCTCTCTGTGAATTTAACAGCGCGATTCGCGCGTAATTTTTCGACTCTCTCATGCAAGCAGTCTTGCTCTCTGTCACAATGCACACACGAATGATGTCAGAGAATTGCGCTTACATATTCACCTATACATATAGCTACGGTGCACCAACACGTGTTTGTGTTTGTGTATGTGTGTGTGTGTGTATGCTCGCGAGCGGCTTTATATATATAAATATACATGTGTGCAAATGTATATATATACACAACAAGAAAGACAAGCTCAAAACGTATACAAGACAGTTCCTCTCCTCGTTGTTGCGCGCAGTGAAAGTGAAACAGACACGAACCGACATAAACGAAGACCGACAGAGTGAGAGAAAGAGAGAGAAAGAACGAGAGAGAGAGAGAGAGAGAGAGAGAGAGAGAAAGACAACGAGTTATCTGCTCACGACTCGTTACTTTATTCTCGTCATTTGTGTATAAATAAAGTCTAATGGGGAACAAGCGAGCGGCGTATAGCGGACCAGCTTGGAATTTTTATCGGAGATCCGCGGCTTGTCCTCGCTGTGAATGAGCGAGGTGTGAGAAAAGAAGCGGGATAAAAGAAGGAAAGATAATACCGTAGTGGAGACAAGATGACTAGGACATGAAAGTGCGTCTCGTTAATTTGCCGATGTCGAATCTCCAATGGAAAACAGAGTGCGTTTTAAGAGGTTCGAAGATGAAATTAAAGAGGAGCAATGAAGAGGAAAAATGGCACACGACAATACCTCATTACTCTATAGCAAAATTGCTCGAGATAAATGTACAGACTTGAGACTTATAAGAAGAATGTCCAATAAAATGGGCCGGTAATTGGTAAATTTATAAGAATAAAAAAAAATTATTTAATTTATCATTTAGGTGGATTTGTGCAACAATTAGTTAAATAATAAGAGAATCATAATTTCAAAAAATAACAATGATCGACAAATAGAAGAACTCATACGTGAGTTGTTTCTAATTTAAAAAATATGTTAAATTATTGCCGATATCGTGGCTATCACGTTGATTAGTGCAGATGTGATAAAATATCAACATAGTCAAGCACTTATTTGTAAATTGACACGTAACGAGGCTTTCGCGATATGATAGAGCTTTGGCAGTTATATTTATCTATTATAATAACTGGCAATAAAACAGTCTATACACATACGCGTAACTATTAGCTGTGGGATGAATTCCGCGAAAGTATTATTGCATATAAAGGAATTCGATGTAGGCAATAAACGTATACATTATAATCCGCGAAATCACTCCTCTTGTTACTTATACAATAGCGATGATGATATTTATATTCCTCAAAATATCGAAATTTATGCGAAAATACAATGTAATAATTTATATAAAAAAGATGATGTATTCTGAATTTAAATAACCTTTGAAAGCAGTGAGTTGGATAATGAATTGAATCAAATGCCTTTGAGATGAATTAATGCGCACTATAATAAAGCAACTTAAATCTGAATTTCAATATTATAAGGTTGAACTATATTTTATACCTACTTTGCAAATAGATTGGACATTTTTTTAGAAATGGTTTATAATTATAATCCATGACATTAAGTACAAATTTAAGATCAACTAATTGGCATACGGAGAAATAAGGAGCTCTGCTTGAAAGATCTGTGACAAATGTCGTAACTTACGTTCAGTAAAATATCCTGCCAATTAGAAATAAGACGAGAGAGAGAGAGAGAGAGAGAGAGAGAGAGAGAGAGAGAGAGTGAAAGAGAGAGAGAGAGCGTGTCACCGCAATTTGCCTCACGAGCAAAAACGCTCATAATAAAGTCCATCAGTCAATGGGTAGCCGCGCTAAGGAATGTTTCGTAGGCGAAACACGAGCTTCTATTTTCCCGCAAATTCCGTCGTTTACTCGCTCGGCCCGTCCAAATTACTAAAATATAATGCCGCGTGCGCTGTAAATCTCTGCTAGAACGAGCTCATATAATAAAAGAGAGAGGCAGATATAAGGGGCGATGGAAGGGAAGTCAGATTGTGCCAAGATAGAGATTCGCTGGCTCTCTCTCTCTCTCTCTCTCTCTCTCTCTCTCTCTTTTACGCACACACGCGCGCGCACGTACACGGTACAAAGTTACGCTCTCTATCTATATCTATCTATCTCCATCTATCTCTATCTATCTGTCTCTATCTATCTGTCTCTCTCACTCTCCTGATCTCTTAGAGTCTCCCGTGCTCCGCACTGCCGACGTCAAAACTGGTAGGCCTTGAGGAATTATGCGAACTATGCCTCCGCCTCGGCACTTGGTCCGAGAGCACGCGTTCGCCGCTCCTGGTGAATTTACGAACTTTCGCGGATTCGCCGGATCTAGACGTACGTACCTGCGTGGCTGGAGGCACTATCGGCGTGTATCTTTTATAATCGTGGGTGGGTGGGAGGAGAGGAGGAAGAAGGAGGAGAAGAAGGAGGAGACCCCCGAGATTGTCGGGCCGAGATCGGCGGGGCTCCGGCGCTTCTTGGAAGCGTCGCTTTCGTAATGCCTCTTTGCTTACTTAATATCTATTGGATAAATTTGACGCGCGCAGTTTTGCGGCGCAAAGAGTAAATCTTAATTTTACGCGCCAAGCATTTCTTTGCAGAACGTGAAAATTGTCTATGACTGCGCGCGACCATACGAGGAGGCGTTAATTGAAACGTTGATGGCGCTGTATAGTTATACTTTTATGGTTGCTTCTCCTTTTATACGATACATTTTACGAGAATCCATGTTGTCAGGTGTTAATACATTGATTTACTTTACAAGTTTTAGTATATCTGTTGGTTGATGAGGTCGTGTTCAACGATGTACATCATGCACTGTAATTGCTTTTTAATATCTCATTTTCCAAATACAATTTGAAGTCAGCGTTCTTAATGTCACGCTGCAGAAGGAAAAATTAAAATGGTGACTCCTTTTCAGCCTATCTACCAATAAACGTACATTTCGTATGAAGCGATGGACGCACGACACAGGGTCGTTGAACCTCTGGAAGAGCAACGACGAGTAAAAGTTGCAGTAGGATGATAATAGGAGAGCCTGAAGCGGTGGAAAAGACAAAGATTTTCGCGGACGCGCCAAAATTACAATGTACAGACACGCGAGGGACAATAGCTGCGACACGACAACCACGGCATTCGATAAGCCGTAAGAACAAAGACGCCGGACAAATAAAGATCATCCGCAGAATTGAAGCGTGCATCCGCGGTACGTAAACGGAACGTTCACGGATGCTAAGCACGAAGGCCTCTAAAACGTCGGAGCGGCAAGCTGCCTGGAAAATGCGAGTCAGAGCTGACCTGCGCCGCGGAAGGAAAGAAAAAGGGAGAAAGGCGACCGATAGGCAAGGAGACGAGAAAGAAATGAGAGGTGAAGAGCGGCCAGCGGTCAGACAGGCAGGCATAATGCAGGCAGGCAAGCAGGCAGGCAGGCAGGCAGGCAGGCAGGCAAGCAAGCAACCAAGCAGGCATGCCACTACATGAATTCTAAAGCGTTTCGGTATAACCGTCTCCGTAACCCCCCCCTCTCTGTCTGTCTCTCTCTCTCTCTCTCTCTCTCTCTCTCTCTCTCTCTGACTCTCTGTCTCTCTATCTGTCTCTGTCTTGTACTCTCTATCCGCCATTTCCCGAGGATACAATGTTCAGTGCGGCTCTCGTGTGTGCATGCGTCGACCTAACTTCCAGACGAGTTTCATGAATTTTAATGAAGGCCCCCTTCCTATCCCCACCACCAGAAAAAGTAATAATTGAACCAGCGCCCGGGAGCGGTCGACTCGTACGTACGCGTATGCATGTTCGGGCCAATCTGGAGCTACAGTCTCGTTTCATAATTTTAATTACAATTTCGTGGCGATGCGCCGTTATGGATATAGACGACGGAAATTCGCCGTGGATGCATAAAGGTTGAGAGAGTATACGAGAGGGAGCCACTGTTTTACATTCTGTTACGGTATTCGGCGCGAGCTCCTCTTCGTCCTTTTATCAATGAAATTAAAATCACTTTGCGCTCAAACTTCAATATCCCTCGGCCACCCCACCTACGTTAATTGAATAATAGGAAATTTATTTGCCCGATTCATATGATCGAGCTAAGCTCGACTAAGAAATTTTACAATCCTATGATGCCTCGGAGACACATCGGCCTGGATTAGCCAAAAATTTGTTTATACAAATCATCAAGCCATGACTTGCTTATTCCCCTCCGTCCTCGCATTTATTTTACCAATGTTTCCAAATATTACTTTGTTCTATTTTCAAAATTCTTAACAACTTTCTTGAAATACCGTACTTTTGTAATTTAGGAATGAAGATTCATCTATATTACGTCAATAGAATGTGTGAATAAAGAAAAAGTAGAACCGACGCATAAAGCATTTGGATATTACACATATTACGTACTTTAAAGGTTAAAAAATTAACCACGCAAATGATCTACATTATATCTTATACTAATAAATGATAGGATTCTTTCAACGTCAATTTCAAATCGCGTTCTTAACCATATTTACAAACATATATTTAATATAAGACAAAAAAATTATATATCTATATATAAATTTATTAAAATAACTTTCACAATATGATGGATCAGCGAACATGATCAGCTTATATATTTTTTCCTTCCCCAAATTCATGCAACTCGGCGTTAAATTAAAATACAATTTCGGATTCAAATTCGACCAATTAGTATGATAATCGGCGTGTACGCAAAAAAGCAAAACCAAGACTCATCTTCCTACCGGTCAAACCGAAAATTCAACTTTTTTTCAGGGCTCTCATCTTAACCATTGGCATGCGTATTACACATACACGCCATAAGGAATACATAAATAGATGACTTTTTTACAAGTACGCAAACAATAATGAGGGGACGGAATTTTCTCTACAATTAACAGTGTTTTCGTTGAAGTATTGCGCAAAACATTGGCGCGGCTACCATAGGCCGCAAAATAAAAGGTGCAAGCGGCCCCAACGACCTTTGTGCGTGTGCGTGCACTCACGCACGCATGCACGTAAGTATGTAGGTATAAGCACGTATGAGTTGGGGCACTTGTATATACATTACGCACGAGTTAAAGTATTGGCCATTGTATGTGCGACAGCTAAGAAACGTTGCCGATCAGTAGTGGCGTCGGTGGCGGCGCGCCGCTCGGACATTTACATTAAAGCGGCCGTTCGATTATATCGGTTAGAGATCGAGCAATCCGGATTAATTACCGTGCCAACGCTGCCTCGGCCCCTATAACCGTCTCGCGGTTGTTCTGGAATTGTAATTCCACATCCAGATCCAGCTTTTTTTCGCTTCCTTCAAAAACTTACAATGCACTCCGAATGCGTAATGTGACGCGAGGCATAATCGGCAATTAATACGATTTACCCGGAACAACTTTTTTCCCGCATTTTTACGTCGACCTTCCGTCGATGGCATTGTTTGTGTATGAATTCTAGTATAAAGAGACAACGAAGAGCACGTAAGAAATTAATTTCGAGCTCCATTGACAATGGCTGATTAAGCTATCTAACGAAAGTATCTTTGAATGAATCTGCCTTTTAAAGCCGAAATTCTAGCTGCAAAATTGAAATTTTCGAGTATGCCGGAAGTACCACGTACGCTCGCTGGTTCTGCACCGACAATTATTTCTCCGAAGACAAATAATGAAGACGGTAAGCTTGACGCTTTGTTTAAAAGTAGCACTAAATACCTCACGGGCCTAAGTAATTATGTAATTTTTTTTTTTATCAATACAAATATCTATTTTAACTATTAGAATTAGAATCGATCGTAAGATCAAATCGATAAACAATTGGCCGATGCTTTCGCGAATTGGAGATTACCGCTTGGAGCGTGCCGCAAAAGTATGAGACTCGATACATTATGCTTTCGTAACCTAAAATCCGAATGCACTAAACGTCGAAGATAGTCCTTCGGTTCAGTTATTAATCATAAAAGCATGCACCACTCGGAATAAGTCTATACGAATAGAGTCGGCGTAAATAATGAAGTCGAGCTCCATTAAAATTCCATTCGGATGTGCAGACTCGGGAATCGTCGTACAATTTAGAAATGAAACGCCTCAATAATGCTAGTATCGTCCCTCCCTCGAAAACCGGGGAATAACAATTTTCCGCCCTCACCGGCAAGGCACACATAAATGAAGCGAGGTGTCGGGCCAAATTGCCGACCGCCTCCGCGTATTCCCAGCTCGCTGGGGCAAAGCGATATCCTCCACGCTCATGAAATATTAGCGCCCATGTGCCTCTGTTCCCTTTGATCAGCCCCCAAGAAAATCGTCCGTCCCGGTCCCGCGAGGCCCAGTCGATGGGTTACAGCGCGTTATATTGATTTAATACAGCACCCTTGCGCCTATTCCTTCCTCCTCACTCCCTCTCATTCGCTATTTTCCCCTCGCCCCCTCGCCATCACTCAACCGTCGTACGCTCGCCACTACAAGTAATCGTCCGAAGATTTCTCTCTCTCTCTCTCTCTCTCTCTCTCTCATTCACTGTGCATGGGTCTGCGTGTGGGCGCGGGTGTAGTGCGCGCGCGTGGCTGTTCATGGTCCGGCCACTATCCTCCCACACCGCGATCCAGGCTGTGAGCTTCGGGCTTTTTGAAAAATTGAATTTTACTCGTTGTTGTGATTGATGTGTCGCTAATTTGAAAAAAGTGGCGCTTGCACCGAGGCTTTGCCCAGACTTTTATGCAATTCTAATTAGCTTTCGTTTAAATAGTACGTCAAATGAAAAGATGATGATTACGCGCTTGGCTAACGGCAGTGGCGCTCATCGGTTTTGCGAAATAATTTATAAATAATTGGGCCTACTCGCTCGTATCGAGCTATTAACGCTGAATATTTCCAAACGCTGAGATAATTTTACTTCTCGTTTTGTAATCGATTATGCAAGTTAAACAGAGAATTTTTTCATATATACAAATCGAGTCCTCTGGGGTCAAGCGTGAGGATGTAGTGACCCTGCTCCTAGCTTTCGCCATGCCAAAGAGATATGAATTTTATTCTATCCATCGAGCAGAAATGCCGATCGGACCGAATACTTGTTACCTCGTTATTCCTCGGAGCCTTCAATATTACGAAAACTGAATTCTAATGTTATCCATGTAAAAGCACAGTTGTAACCAATCGAGAAAATTCCTTGAAATTTCGATGATCAAACGTTATCGCGAAGTCGTAATAAGATAGGATCTTGGTATCTCCGTCCCGAGTCTCTCGTAACACCACGGAATCGCGTGCCTTTATCTCTGTCCATCTTCGACGGCGTCCTTCCCCGAAATCGAAGCGAAGCTCGTTACCTTGACTCCACGTATAGCCGGCTCTCCGCGCAGGATATAGCCGTCGCCGAAGCCGTCTTCGGTCGCAACTCGTGCAGAACGAAAATGAGATGATCCACAAAATCGAACCCCCGCGCAAACCACCCAGTAGCATCTTTTGCCGACTTTTGTCTCAACCCCACCTTCCCTCCCATCGCTATCACCTCTCTCTCTCTCTCTCTCTCTCTCTCTCTCTCTCTCTCTCTCTCTCTCTATTTTTACCGTTCATCGGATAAATCAATGTTTAATCAATCCAAGCTTTTAATGTTTGAATTTTCTCTTAATTATATACTTTAAATTGCTACTTTCTTTCGCAACACTTTATACACGATTTCACAAATTAGCTTTCAAGTTTCCCATGTTCTACATCTCTTCATCTAGCGCAACCGTGCGTGCCGTGGTCCAAGGACGACAGCGGTCATACCTTATGTATGGCACGCCACAGCATCAACCGCAGTGGGGCCACTGTGGATCCGCGTCTCGTCATTTAGTATTCGGCACCGTCAGCTCGGCACTTTCGTCTCTGGCCGCCTCTTGACCCCGACGCGCGATACGTGCTCGCCCAACGTCTAGTTACTTTACGCATGTGTTGGATGTAGACGATACATCGGCGCTTTGTATCGCCATGAGAATGCAGTGTGCGCCTCAAAATTTCGTTTGTGACTCTATCTCTTTCTCTCTCTCTCTCTCTCTCTCTCTCTCTATCGCTCTATCTCTCTCTTTCTGCCTCTCTGCCTCCCTATCTCCAAAGGCTTTCGTTGCTACCGAAAACCGAAAAGACTGCAAGCCTTTCCATATTTATGAGAGGAATTCGACGCGAGCCGAAGAGAAGGGGGGGGGGATGGCAAAGATGCTCCGGAGATAGTCCGCCGAATTATTTTATGTGACGTGTAATATCCCAAAGATGGTGAGCCTTTGTGAGCGAGTCGGTACCGCGAAAGTGCATGGAATAGTTGAAATGTAAAGAAGCAGAGGCCCGCGACAACGTGTTGTGATTGATTCCTTTGCCGTGCCATGGGTACTTATTGAAATAACTTGATGCTCACTTTACAGGCTGTCTTAATAGCGGTGGGAGAGGGGGGTCGAATTAATGCGTATTTATCGGTTCGAGATAATGCCACGCTTAGCAATAGCTCACTGGATATCACACATTTGATACAAAGTGAGCGCTCGGTGCTTAATAAGTTCACCGTGGCTGGTGATAATCACGTTAATAAAGCATTTTCTCGACAAAATGTCGGGCGGCGCGAGCATGCCTCGGCTATAAACGATCGAAATGAGACGGAGATGCCGAAAGTTTCGAGCATTCGTAAAGAAAAGGCAATAATAGGTGTGAGAAAACATCGGTCGACCGTTTGTCACGCATACATCATAACCATTAGCCAGAAGAGGATTTATCGCGCGATTAGTGAAGCCTGACGCTCGACGTCGACCGGTTTTTGACTTTCCACCGCAGATAATCGCAAGCATAATACACTGGCGACAAGTATTTATTGCTCCTCGCGAGTCTACCAACAGTATCGTAGTTTATTCACGTGCCTTATCCAACTGGATAAAACTTTTCTCCAGCTATCGGAATACAAAATCGAGCCAACAGCCCTTTCCCTCGTCCCTTTCTCACTTATATTCTATTTCCATTCTCTACCGTCTTTAACTTACCCGATTTAATAAACTCGCGCGAATTGATGGATTAACGGCGAGTGACGTAATAGCGATTCGGCGCATCGCTCGGTGATATGTGGCTCAATTTCGTCGTTCGACCACCCCGACGATTTCCATTATCAGCCATGGATATTATTGAAAGCAAAGTAAACGCTGTGCGTCCAGGAGTTTCGATTGCCGGGTCGGGCTATAGCGGCGCTTCTATTCGAATTCACGAATAACTTATATGTTGTTGAACAAAGATAATTCTTAATGGCGCAAGTAACTTGCGTCCCAGCAAATACTCAACTATTATAAATGATAATAAATGTCTGGGCTCTTATCGGAAAAAGGATAAAATTCTGAAAGCACTTAGTACACCTTTCTTTCCCCGTAAACTTTCTAAAGTCAATGAATTCGATCGAAAATGTTAGGAACGTAAAGACCGTTAATGAGAACGACATACCTGTAATGGAATAGAAGAATAAAAAAAGTCTTATCACCAATCGCTTTAAAATTTATTAAAATCAGAATGTTACGAGGAAGACATTTTGCTTTGGAATTTAAATAAAAGAATTTTTAAAAAACATTCGGCCTCCTCGACCGATACCTAAAAGCACAAATGTTTAATTTTTTTTTAAGCTAAATCACCAAGCAATGCCTCTAGCATTTACATTTAATAACGTGCAATTAAAATCTTGAAAAAATTCTATGCGAAGGTGTTTCCTCATAAAAGCAACGTTCGCTCGACGATATTAATTTTAAGGCCGTAGGTATTAATTAATAAGCAGCTATATAACGAACGTAACATTATATTCGCATAGCGGCAATTAGCCAAATGCATGATTACCAAATCGCTTTATTTCGCTGTTAAATATCGTGTCTTAGCGAGCTAAGCGCCGAGCCAGAGAAAATAAAGATAAATAGGAAAAACAAACGGCCGTATTGGCAGCAGTTTATTATTACGACTCCTCCTGTTAATGATAGGAGAGGGCAAATTCCAGAAAGGTTTTAATCCGTACTCCCTCCATTATTCCCCCTTACCCCGTCGACCGCGCTACTACCTTCCTGCCAAACTATCGTGCACCTTCTGCGCCGTCTCAGCCCAGCTACTCGACGAACTCAGCTTATATAGCAACGCCGCGACCATAAGCCGAGGCATTGACTGCAGCCGTGACGGCGGTTAACCCAATAAGACGGCGCGTTGAATTACAAAGGCTGCCGAATCAAAGTCCGTTTTATTTTATGCACTATCAAAGGCCACGACCTCGTTCGCACACAGGCAATGGAATTCAAAAGCTCGCGCGACCGAGCCCCTGCCCCTTTTAAGCCAACGAAACATCAGGGGCACGACGTCGCGCCCCCGTCTGTATTAAAAGGATACTTTTCCGATTAATAGAGAGACGGTAAATAGAAGGAATAGAGAGAGAATTGGCGTCTGCGTGCGTGCGTCCGTGCGTGCGTGCGTCCGTGCGTGCGTGCGTGCGTTCGTACCTGTGTGCATGCGTGTGACAGAGAGAGAGAGAGAGAGAGAGAGAGGCAGGGAGAAAGTAGATAGGTTTCTTCTTTGGCAAGGGGGAAAGAAAGGAATTGCCGGCAAACACACCTCTGTCGAGCGCAGAGACGTAATATAATAAAAATCAATTCGATTTACTTGATATATTAAGAGTTGTTGAGGAGCCGATAACTCTAAAGAGTCTGGGATATCGATACGACGACGACAACGACAATTGCAATGGTGGTGGCGGCGCGTCAACGGCCACTAAGGAAGTATGAAAATACCACAAGGAACAAAGATTTTTGTTGGCTCGGCAGGTATCCGGCGAATTATCAACTCTATATTTAAATTAATTATTAAAGATTTACGCGATTTCAATATAGTTATAACCAAAATTAGTTATTTCGCAACAACTCTAAAAGAATTTCACGTATAGTTGTGTGTATGCGGCAACGGGACGGTATCAAATACTTCGTACCTCAAGTAAATCTGTTGTTCGCTTGATGCCAATGTTAATAAAATTCAGTTACACTTTACTTTAATAATTAGAGGAAGGGTCAATTAAATAATATCCAAGGATTAATCGGGGAATAAAGTTTGAATAAAAATACCCGCTTGACGAAAATTAACTGCGATTATAAAATTTTCAAAGATGTAACGTCATTTAATCCGAATGTTCGCATTCATTAGCTATATATACACATAAAACGTGTGCCCTCACATACATCTGCACAACTAAATCCGTAGGAAGATATAATTTAACGGAAATTAATTATGAAGCAGATGCTACTTGATTTCTGGCACAGATTACTATCATTATACGAGCCTCGTAAGTGCGAAAAAAGTAAACAGACGGAGAAATGTAGGACAAACGGGAAGGAACAAAAAATAAATCCGAGGTTGCACGAAAAGGACTTATAAGTAAGTCGAGTGGCGAAGAGACGGAGATGTCGTCCTCATAAATCACTTTAATAAACAGCACCGCCTCGAGAATGCACGACATGCATATGCACAGCCCTCTCATATATGTGTGCCGGCCTTTCCCGCTCATCCTGGCTGCTCGATTTTATGACCCCTGTTTGCATATGCACAGCCCTCTCATATATGTGTGCCGGCCTTTCCCGCGCTTCCTGGCTGCTCGTTTTTATGCCCCCTGTCCTCCGCCAACGCGATAAATACCTTCAAACTTCATTCGGCCAGCACACATTTTCATTTATTTCGCTCGGCTGATGTAATTCCATATAAGTTATTTTTTAGCCGCCAAATCTTCCCATCAGCGATATCCTGCCCCTTAATTTTAACTTGCTATTGATATACAACTGGGTCGTAAAATTGCATAATCCAGCACTATCGCCGAATCAATGTCCATTGCGATTTAACGAATGATGATCTCTTTACGAGTACTTGCGCGACAATTTTATGCTAACGATCACGACTACCGATTTATTAATAGCGAAGGAGCCGCGAATGTAAATCTTGTGCTACTTTAATTAATACAAACAGTCGGCCAATTTAGCCGGTAAAAGTGGAGAGGGGTTGTCAACCGGTGGATACTAGGCCGCACTCGCCACTCGCTCCCAAGTCCCGTGCAATTTGAATCCTTAACGAAAAATTCTCACGTCCAGTGCACGCTAAGAAAGGCTCCCATTATCGCGGACGCGTAATCGCTTCGCTCGGACGTTTTCACCGTTTTTCATCTGCCAACATGGGGAGCCAAGTCGGGAGGGAATTCCTTATAATAGGAGGCCCTCCAAGCGCGGCCGGCGCTGTTTCATTACACTCGCTCGGGGACGAAAAACGAAATTCGCCTCCGTAGCCTCGGAGCTACGTAGAGAACACTGGTAAGTTCGCTCGACAGTCTCCCTTTGCGAAAGGTTAAAAGGAGCGCGCGCGCCTATCGTCCCGTGTCAGTATAATCGCTCGTGACACAAAGTGACCACTCGTACGGCGCTTCTTGCGCGCGATGTCGCTTGCTTGGTGTCCGTGGCCGCGGCGTGACGGACGAGTGACTAAATTGTCCTTAAAATGCGATCGCTCACCTCTGGCGTCCCTTTTTCTCCGGCCCGACGTCCCCGAGCCTCCTAATTTCTTGCCTGACGCGCAGAAAAAGTTCGCGCCTCTGATCTCACCGCGAGCGCGAGCCCGAGGCCGACAATTTTGAGGTTGTTTATCTACTTATTATGTCAGTCTGGGCTAATTGGGCGAACGTCGCGAGGCGTGGCGGGGCAGGGCGAGGATCGCTGGGGTGATGGGGTAATGGGGTAAACGAGAGAGGGGACGAGGATTACGTCGACGTGCTCGCACGTATAGGCCGCGGAACTCGCGAGTCCTCGAGACTTTTTCTAACCATATCCTTTTTATTCACCCTTTCTCTCCGATTCTCTCACGCTTTCCTTCTCCTTTCCCACCACGAACACCCCACCGCCCCGCCACCTCACCTTCTCGCGCGTCTATATTTCGCGTGCGAGGTTATTTCTCTACTTTTCTCTCTCTCTCTCTCTCTCTCTCTCTCTCTCTATATATATATATATATATATATATATATATATATATATATATATATATCCTTCTCTGTCTCACACGCACGCACACTGACTGACTAGCCGCGTTCGATTGCATGTCCCGAGGACTAAAGGCCGCCAGTGGCGGGTGCAAGAAAAGTCGCATAACTTTTACCGACGATCGTCACTCCTTTCCCCATTCGTCTTTTGGCAAGTATGCATCAAGT
>NW_011948420.1:3693215-3714696 GCF_000503995.2 Ceratosolen solmsi marchali
CTTTCCCTATTTCTTTCGCGACGAAGAGGATCGTATTTATACGCGTGCGCGAATGGAAGATGCATCGCTTCATTCCGCGCTCCACTGGAGTTTCGCCGCTGGCGGTGGTTTTGTTCGTATTTCTAAGTTGACTGAAAGCTCCTCATAATAAAAACTGGGCCCAATTAATTTATCAAATATTTCTAAGCAGCTGGATGGGAGCATTTGCAGGCAAATAATTCGGCTCTTTTATTAATGAAAAGAAACGTGGATTCAGAATGCTGGATGCCCCGCTTGGCCCAAAGAAATTGACATTTGATAGCCTGTAAATGTACACACACGCGCACGTACAGTTGTGGAAAGCAGGCATGCGTAGCAAGAATGAGTGTACATTTAAAAATAGTAAACATTTTGCGAATGCATGATAAAATGTATCTTGTTAGAAATTTATGAAAATGCGAGCCAAGCATATGGCATGCATTGAATATTTTCATTCTGTCTACCACGCTAATTAATGTTCCTTGAGTAAATAATGTTTCGCGTGTCCTATATGGTCGTTAGAAAAATGTATTTACGAGCATTGAAAGAAAACAACCGAGATCCGATCGATCTAAGTAAATACCTGATGCATTTTTCATAAAAGTAAGCGTAAAAATGTCAGGAACAATTTATTTATATGTGCGCGAGTCTGGAGGCAACACGCGAACGGAAAAAGCAATGAGATTCATCGAGTTGAGCGACTACGCACTTACAAAAGGCCGCAATGATAATCCCGGGAAAGCATCGCATAAGTAAGTAGGCGTCCGCGCGCGCATTCGCATGAGCGAGAGACCTTTCACCCTCGGTGACTTTATCTTCGCCGCTGTAATTATTCCCCGAAGAATAATTAAGGGTCGCGAGTGTAATTAAAGGAGCTATCCTGGACCCTGGCGCTCATCGCGAATTAAAATCTTACACGTATGCGCGCGTGTGCATTTGAAAGTTAAATCCGAGATCGTGTCGCCCGGGAACGAATCTCGCACTGGTTTCACTTTCCATGCAGATTACCACGGTGTCTAGACTTCTTCCACCGAGAATCGCCATTGCGGATGGCCGGTGAAATTTGCATTTTAATATTTCACGGAGCCTATTTTCAAAATTAGCGAGGACTTTGTCCTTTAACGCTCATCCGAATCAGTGCTGAGCATTACGTTAAGGCGAGACCTCGAGTGACGGGGGTCCACTATACAATTTCAATAGCACCAAAGTGAATTATTACATTATCATTCGTAGTCTCTCCGTCTCCTGCAAATTTATAATCCAAACTTTATTGAAATTTACAAAGTAGTCGAGTTACATATCCCAATCACGTGCCTAAGTTATTTCGTTACTACCACCACCGCCGCCTCCTCCAACCCCACACCCCACCCCCTCACTCACACACACACGCGCTCTCTCTCTCTCCTCTCTCTCTCTCTCTCTCTATCCCTCTCTCTCTCCCTCTCTCTCATCAAATCAACGGCCCGGTTGCATCTGTCCTTGTTTTCCTTTAAAAACCGTTCTCTCCTACAGAAAAATTACAATAAAAAAGGTGAAAAAATCTATGCCCGAACGTCGCATTCTGCTAATATCGAAGACAATCATTATTTACACGAAGGTGAAATTATATCGATCGAGAGCTGAATCGCTTTTCGGAGAGCGTTTGATGGCGCGAGTATCGGCCCCGCTCTACGCAATCACGAGGAATCGTGCGAGCGAGTGGCCAAGGATCTCGCCCGCCCGACAGGAAAAAGATAAAGGGATAATCAGCGAAAAGCTAATCGACGCCCAAAGAAATCGTGCGGTTAATCCGGCCGCTCCGACGCTCACTTGTCATAAAGGCACGCGATCCGCATACGGAATGCGGGCGCAGACTCCGCGTGACACGAGCTAACCCCAGCGTCGATTTAATAATGGAACGCTTAGTGGATTCGGGGACTGGTAACGCGTTACAATTTTTCCGGGCGAAGGGCGAAAGGGGCCGAGTTCGGATGCCCTACGTGAGTAGCATGTGCGAAGACGCGCGTGCGAGAAGACGACCAAGGAGGGAAAAGGAGCCCCGACGGCACGTAATCTATTTGTCGGACGACCACGGCGCCCGGATACGGCGGGGGGTCGTGCAGCAGGAGACGCGGCCCTTCACGATTTATACCCGCGGGCCCGCGTAATTGCATTGCGCGCCCACACCATGCATATTCAATTGAGCACAGTGGCAACGCTTCGCTCGATTAGCCGTCCGAGGAATTTTTCCCTCTGTATGCTTCACCTCGATCGCGGTCCTATAACTACTTTTTTTTTTTTTTTAACTATTTGGCGAGTGAGGCAGGATCGTCGAGGAGGCGGTACGACGCATCTGCCGCCTTGTCTATTTGGTTTCGCGGGGCGATTGCGGCGGGCGATCGCAGTCGAACGCGAGATTCCTGATGTAATTGAGAGAGGAGTGACGAGTTGGCATCAACTGCCGGAGTGAGCAGCGATTATTATGTTCTGAGAATATCGTTAGCCCTGTTCATTGAGGATGATTACCAGCGCGCAAGTGAATTGTAAGCAAATATTGCTTTTATGAATTGCGGCTATTTCAATTGCAATCCATTAAAAAGTTTCAATTCCTACGGATAAGGAAATTGCCGTTTCATCGATAGCAATGATGGCGATACTATGGCAAGCCGATCGTAAAAATATCATCTCCATCGGGGGTTATAAAGTTGCCGAGGTAGAAGTAACGATGTCATTACACAAAACGAAAGCTTCGAAAAACGAGGCTCGCACGCGTCAAATGCTACTTGTTTGCCGAATAATCATTAATCGCTATCATTAAAAAATCAATAGAAGAGCTACGTCGATAGTCGGAATATTCGCGGATCATCGTTATAAGCCTCGGAATCGGGATTAGCCACTAGGAAGTACGCGGATTTAAAGATCGTTGTGTGAAATCGGCGAAAAGTGACTGGATAATTAACGCGAAATTGAATATTTTCAATGCTGGGGAGTTAGGCTAGCATGTAAATGAGGATAGGACGCCTTTGCCACCGCCAAAGCCGCAGTCGATGGACCGGTTCGATCGCGTGGAAAAAATCATTAAATCATGGCTGGATTCGCTTGCCCGTTCGCTAGCTAATTCAACGGTCCACGGGCTACCGCGATTCGCGTGCCAATACGTCCTACGTATGCATGTACCTGCACCGAGCAATACTTTGTAGGCATATTTATGGCGATTGACTGTTTAGCCCCTCCTTCCGCCCTCACTCGCTCTCTCTCTCTCTCTCTCTCTCTTTCTCTCTCTCACGCGCGCACGCGCGCCATTACCCTACCTGGTTATCTCGGGCTCTTGCCATTACCGCATATAAATTAATTACCGATACTCGTTAACCATCGCCGAGCCTCTGCTGGGTGCTGATGAGTGTGTAATACGTGCCCTACGAATGACTGCAGAAATGTATTGGTTTGAATGCGCGAGTGTACTTTATAACTACCGGTGATAAAGGGACACTTGCTAAAGGAGGACTTTGCATTTTTATGGAGCGGAGGAAATTGATTGATAAGTTTCTTAATTGGCACCCGGTCTTCAAGACATCCAGAGATCGACAATTTTTTATCTCGTTCACGTCACTCGGCCGCAGATTATTTCGTTTAACATTTACATATATTTGTCGTTAAGAGAACAAATCAAGATATCCTCTCTTTGTCTGTCTCTCTCTCTCTCTCTCTCTCTCTCTCTCTCTCTCTTGCTCCCTCCGTATTTGTAGTTTCATACTATAAATATAATTTTTTACTCTTAATTTTCGGTAAAGCAAAGGAATCTAGCTAATAATTATGATTTATGTATTATGTATTATTAAAATGATAAAAGAAACATTGAATAAGTAATGTGAGATTTCATACAAATGTCATATGGATATAATAAAGTAGTGCGATGAGTAAACTGTGATATAAAGAATTTTTATGGGTATATTGGCTTATAAGTTTATAAATGCATGAAAGAATGGCTGCTACTTCAAATTAGTTGCTACATATGTCCATGACAGCTGAATATAAATGATTCAATGAAAACAATAACAATGATAATAATTAAAACAACTGAAAAACGTAACGTGACATGCTGATAAAATTGATGAGAAATGTACCCACGATGCAAGCAGACGGAAAAGCGCATAAATCTATCGGCGTTCCGGGTTTGGCAAAAAGTGCAAGAGAAATAGTCGAATAAGGCACGGCGTCAAAACGAATGTAACGAGTCGCGTGTTGGCCATTAAAGCCGAGTGTGTCGCGTTCGCAAACCTGACGGCCAATGAATCGCATCAATGGTCGCGACCGTCGATTAAATCGTCGCCGTTTCGAGAGCAGTCGTCGCCGACATCGACGCCGACTTCGACGCCGCAGCCTCCGCGAGAAATCGTTTGTGTTACGTGCAGACCCCGAACGAGGGGCAGCGGGATACAGTTAGAGTGGAGTGGGATGAGATCGGACAGGGGCAAACGCCGTCTCGGCTCTTCATTACGCGACTGCGACGCGGCGGTCGACGATCGCCGCGGTTAATTGCGGTAATTAATGTCCTCGCGCTAGGCCTGATCCTGCGGTGATTTCCTTTATGTCGCGGCTGCTGCCTGTCGCCACTGCAGCAACGGCAGCTCGCGAAAGCGATCGCGACTGGCGCTCGTGAGGCGAACCGTGTGACACAACACTAGAGAAAGGGCGGATTATTCCACTTACCCATGGCATCTGAAACAAAAAGGAGAGAGAGACGGTTAGTGTGCGTGTGTGCGTGCGCGAGCGAGTGAGTGCGCGCGTCTGCCGTTGGACGGTCGTCCGTCTAGGGTTATCGTTGCGTATTGCGTACGCGAGCGTGTGAATGCCGTAGCTAGGAGCACGCGCGCGCTTCGACACTGCCGATTCAATGCATCTTCTCGGAAAGACTCTGAGATTAATTCATCGTTAAATTTGTAATAATTTCACAAATTATTAAACGCTCGCATTTCACAAATAGGCTCGGTTTGCCAGATTAAGCTTTCCCAGTGCCTTTTTCTTAGTCCTGAATTTTACATTACATTAGCGGCGCGTGTCTTTGATACTCCGATATTAAGAGCACTACGACACATAATTGTACGCACAGTTAAGGAATAATTTTGCCATCCGGCTTCGCGTACTTGTGCGTCATCGAGCATTGATTGCACATTCCACTGCACAATGATTACAGTGACCTTTCTTTAATGTCGATTACCAAGTACATTACGAGCGGCTCATTAATTACAAAAGCATATAATTATTCACACTCGTTAATGCTGGCTAAATCAATTCGCTTAGGAATTATTTCCGTACTTATTATTATCCCTTAAACCAAAGTCAGCTTAAAATCTATAATTATTTATGACCTCCGTTTCATTATTGGACGCTGCTAAGAATGTATTCATCGCAATACAAACCGTCGTAACAGATCTATTCCAGTCGTGAGATTACAAAAAACTAGAACTCTGAAATTCAGAAGCGTGGGCTTTACATATGTCTCCTACTTAAAATACATACGTTCTTTAAGCAGTCAACGGAAGTGACCTTTTTTATTCCGTTCTTCTTTGAAATAAAATATTTTCAAGTTTTTAATGTACATAATTCATTTGTAATAGAAAAAAATATTTGAAGATGACATAAGAATTAGAAAAGGGGAGAAAAAAAACCCTCTGTCAGATGTTTCGAGTTCTCCTCGTTCCAACACTAATAAAAACACGATAAAACGTAATGCGTAATAAGAGGAGTAAAAATAATTAGATTAACAATACTGGTGAAGTAACTGTCGAGCAATTTGCTTCGAAAAGTCGGGTTAGAAAAACGTCTTATTAAGACCGCACGACGAAGCCGCACGCCGACTCATTATAATGTGTTACCATGTGCAATAACTTACGTGAAATTGACGTGTGCCCATTGTCGCAGGGAGACAAAAATAAATTGAGGAATACGTACGGAACAGCTTTGGGAAGCTTTCATTCGTCAAATCAACGCGAAATAATAACGATGCACGACGCATTGGCCCCGATAGCAAATAGAATGGGCCATGAAAGTGCAACCGTCCTCCTCTCGCAGAGGCGCACACGTACTATGGATGAGGTCGACACCGCGGTACATCTATCTCCGGTTTATCACTCCTAGTCGCTCAAGTGCATGTGCTCAAACGAGCCCAGGAAGTACGTAGCCGGTTGACATTTTCGCGTGTCCTCATCCACTACGAGAGACTTTGTTCCACTTGGCGATCGTCGGCAGAGGCTTGGAAAAGGCTTGTGCCATTAGAATGCCAACGGCTGGACGACCATTGACGTCTCGAATTTATTAGCCTGCGCGAGTACCACTGAGATTTTACGAGAGCGCTCACAAACGTGGACGTGGGCTCCTGTTTGGATCTTTGCTTCTCTTCTCAAACGCGTGAGAAAGTACGGTTAGTGGAGTTAGGCTGTGAAGGCCGGTAGGGGACAGATGGGGGTCGAGGTGGTCGGTGTCCGACCGCGACTGAGTTTCCTTTCCTGGAATCGAATCGCCAAGATTAAGACGATGGAATATCGAAAGGAGCTAGCGCGCGATGTCGCTTTTGCAAAATGATGATATAGGAATCAGCTGAAGCATGATTTCGAGGAATGCGCCTCGTTTGCTCGCGATAAGCTATTCGGCCGAGCGTGCAAACGTTGAATCTCAAGTTTACAATGATTACGTAAGGCCTAATTAAAATGATTAATGGCCCGAGGCTAAGCATTGATTATAATTATCACATAATACCATAGCACGCGAATCATTGGAATTTTACAAGATTGTCGATTGTGAGGTTAGGATGCGGGCGATGAGTTTTAATGTATGCTAAGCTTCTGAAACTGAAAAACTTCTCGGTGATAATGTTTTTATAAACGAGTTAAAATAAACGTGACTTAATTATCCAGCAATATACAAAATAATAATCCATTCCTACAGAGTGCCACTTGCGCAATTTTCCGAACTATAAAATCATATTCAGCCATGAAAAGCTACGTTACACGCTGGATTCCGTGGCTCGGCATTTGTATTCCTACATATTGTGAGGCCCTTCCGAATACACGTTTAAAAAAAAAAAAAAAATACTTTAAAGTATTGTAACAAATACAAGGAAGTTTAACGCATGAAAATAGAAAATTCTGCGTGCTTTAAAGGCTTCGTAAAGCATATATCTCTGCTCAACAATATATATTTAAATTAGTTCAAAGAATATTCGTTGGAATTGAAAGAAAAAAGAAAAATAAAGAAAAAAAAGTGACGATTAGATTTTGAAATGTCCGTTAATTTATTGTAGAAAACCACGAAATGGCTTATTTAAGTTACAAAAAAAAATGTTGGTGCTGCACGAGTTCATCCGTGCTTCCAAAAATAATATATTTTAACATATTTTAAAACTAACTTAATCCCCACTGTAATTAGCCTAATCAAAACGGCCGATCAGAATTCTCGGACATTTTACAAAATGAGGATAAAAAAGAAAGAGAGTGACTCAAGTTTCTGGATTACATCCAGATAGATCGCTATGAAAAATCGTAAAGAATTTAATAGTTTAACTTCGAGGAGTGGAAAGTAAGTTTTCTCACCACTGACTGCAGTAGGCAAAGCCTCGATAAATACGTTCTCTAATGAAGCATCCGATCTTTCGAAAATCATCGAGAAGCTCTCGATTAAAAAATTCCAGCGGTCACGCTAAGCCGCACTACGAGTCCCAGCAGTAGCACGGACCGTCGGCCTGAGGACGATCGAACGGAGCGACCGGTAGATCAGCACGAGATCGATCTCGCGAATCGAATTTCTGACTGCCCGAAGGATCGCGACGCGATGTATAAGTGAGACATTAAGTGGGCGCTCGTTTCAACGACACGACACGAAACTCGTGCGTCGTCCTACACGCGCATGTCCTATATCCTTAGGCGTAGCGATACGCTCCAAAAACGTCGCGGTAAAATCGCGACAAAAATCCCCATTAGGTCGTTCTCTCGGCTCTCGGCTCTCGGCACTTAAGAGTACCGGGGAATGAGTGAAATACAGATGGAGAGAGAGAGAGAGAGAGAGAGAGAGAGAGAGAGAGAGAGAGAGAGACGATCGGGTGTTATATACCTACGCGGCTCTTTTTTTGCGGCCTCGAACGCTGAAAGCGTCGTGCCTCCGGGTGATTCGCCGGAATCCGGGGGCCCTCGCATTGTCACCCAAACTGATGCTCGAGATCTCGCTCTTTCCCCAGCAGTGTGCTCGAGATTAATTAGGAGCGGTGCTAGTTGTAGCGGCAAAAATCGCCGGCAAGAAAATAAGCCGCAAGCCGACCGAGGCTAGGACAAGAACGTGCTACAAATTAAAGCCGAACCGGGCCGAGCCATCTCGAAAATTTGCCGGGGCTGCGCTCGTTTCCGAATTCCAGCAGCTCACACGGAGCAGCGCCGCCTCGATCCTTCGTTACCGGTGCTGATAGAAGCCTCGTCATTAGGAGCGATTTTTGACGGATCGCTATATCATCGCTTGACTTGCGATCTTCTCCCTCCTTGGCGCTTAATGCACGAGGAGTTGCGCGTACATTTTTTTCCGGGGGCTCTTTGCCGCTGTCTCGCGCAGCTAATCCAATTAAATATTTTGCACGAGCGATGTATGCGATATCCTATTATTCCACAATAGTTTAATATCGGCAGTGCGTTTTTCGGCAGTGCGTTTCCTGGGCCTGAGGGCTTAACGAATGAGTGAACGATGCACTCGGCCCGACGGCCCAACGGGCCCCCGTCAAAGAGATGCACAAGGCACAGGGGAAGAGAATATTTATTACGCTCGGTTGTGTAAGGTCGTTTTTATCGGGTCGTGGAGCATCTGCTGATTCCATTATAATCATCAAGTATTTAAGTTTCATAAATGCTCCCTTTACCGGCACTAACGATTAACAATAAATTAGAGGTCGGACGAACCTCTAGGAAAAAACGAGGCGGACGTAGCCGCCGTTAAAAAGTTCGTCAAAAATGTAAAAAGCCGCAGTGGCGCGTCCCCGGCCCTCGGTAGAATATCTCGCATACTCGGCTGTCTAAGCGAGCGCGATTTTCGCGCAAAAAAACCATTGCCCTTGGATTACCATTTAAGAAGCGCTAAATTAGACTCGCGCGTTTCGGGAATTTGACGTGGCGCATATATGCGCGATTCCCTCCCATCTCGGTAGGGAACGAGACACGGACGAAGAGACGACCATCGGTGAATCGGTGAGACGGTGAATCGGGGGAGTGCGGACGGGTGGAGATAAGGCCGGGGGGGGGGCATCCTTCTACATTCCTCTTAACAAATTTCGGGCGCTGGCAAAAACTTGCCATGCCCGTTCGTGGGCGACGCCTCGGCATTAGAACGTCGGCGCGAGCGACGACGAATGAAAGAGGAGAGACGCAGACAAGGTTTATACCCCCGCCGCGATCCTCCACCATCGTCGTCGCCCGTCCCTCCGCCGTTACCGCCGCCGCTACCGCCGCCGCTACCGCCGCCGCCGCCGCCGCCGCCGCCGATTGCTCCATGCTCCGTCAATACTGCATCGATAATTTTCATCCGATCGCGAACTTCTTTTCGCGCGGCCTAATGCAAAAACTAATTACGCCAGGCAGATATTTATTGCACCCACGCTGTGCGTACAGATCGCACATAATGCCATGCGGTAAGAAGGGTCTGGATAGTATTTCATTATTTAGGTATTTCGAGCAAGAAGTGCGGTGCGCTTCAGGTGATAAATTAATATAAGTGAAGCCAGATCGGTAAAACAAACTTTCAAGAGAGCGTTGCTCATGCTCGACTTGCTACTCACTTTTGTCGATTCTGTTTTTATTTACGAAATTCTTCCATGTCGCCCCCTACCACCGCCCTATCCCGAGTCTGTTCTGAGCGGACAAAGTCATTCAAAGTATTACTCATCATACAAAATGAATACGAATGGAAAAACAATTTAATGTTAATGCATCGGTATGCAAAAGCTGACCAATATTATTTATGGTAATGTAAAATCTTGGCAAGTTGTGTTTTGGACCTCGCAGCTGAGTATGTATATCTTGGTACGTTATTAAAAGTGCCTGGCGACTCGTGCAGATTTCTAAGCTTCTTGTAAATTAAGAATCAGCCCACTCCATAAATTGAAATTATATCGCGAGCAACTTATCCGTTCGGCCATAAAAATGTCACTAATATGCCAGAGCTTCTCTAAGCGCATATTTTTCCGCATCCCCTATATTCGTCACTAGCGCATTACGCATTTAGCAAGCGAAATCGTAAATTCAGCGTACAAAACCAACGGCCAAACGCGCACGAGAAATGCGCAAATTCCCACGGCTGATCGAGTTGGCCTAACACCAACACCTTGATGGGGTCTCGTCGCCCGGGCAGCATTAAAAATCGCTAGACAATGGTTGCGGTCAGTCGGAGGTGGGGGTAGGGGGAGCAATTAAAGTCGACGTAGGCTGATTCGTAGCGATGTTTCGCGAATGATTTTGAACTATCGAAGGCATCGTCGAGGAAAAAGCGCCAAGGATAGAAACGCTCGTTCGTCACACCGGCGAACGACGCGACCCTAAAAAATGGACGTCTCTGACCCCGAGTACGTGTGTTTCCGTGTGGGTGGTGTAATGAACCGATATAAGTGCAAACCCTAACACGCGTAATTAATGCGATCTAAGCTAAGCCTGCCTGCATGAGCGCTCCTTCTATCTGTCATCTCGTTCATGCGCTTTGCGACATTAGATTCTCCCACTCGAACGCTTCTTCGCTCTCTTCTGACTCTCGTTGCGCTATATCACGTCATTCTCTCATCCTGCTCTATTTTCTCTTCTCATTATATCACGCACGCCTCAATTATAAATCAAACCGTTCCAAAATGTTATAATGTTTCCTTCGGGGTACATATCTTTGTCATAATCAATTATTCGCTCGGTGTTATTAAATGCTGAAAAATACGAGATTCAATCTAAAGCGCTATGCTTACGAATGATAAATATAGTGCGTTCCAGAGGAACCTTTTCTAGAAAAAGACGAGAAAAACAATAAGATGCTCACAGACGGCAATCATCGGCAATTTAAGCACAACTCATCATTCCGTCTCTGCACCATGAGTAGCACCCTCCTCTTTGCTCCTCATCACCCAACCTTCGTACATCTCACTCACTCGCTCTCTCTCTCTCTCTCTCTCTCTATATATATATATATATATGTATATATGGGTACGTGTGTGTGTGTGTGAGTGTGTGTGTGAGCGCGTGTTCGTGCGTGCATACGTTCATCTGTCGGTCTCTCCCTCATATTCTTCCATTCACCCGTGGCATCCTTCACTTCGTCTCGTCTATTAATAGAATCGCACTACTCGCTCACTTGTCCAAGTGGAGAAGAAAAGGGGTCGCGGAGTGAAGTATAATCGAAGATGGCCAAGTATGAAAGTAAGGCTCTTGTGGGTATCATGTCGCGAGCGCAATCCTTGGGCCGCCCGTGGAATTTCTCGCTCGTCCGTTGTACGCAATAACGTCGAAAATAAACTGTCGCGCCTCGTAATCTTCGAAAATAAACAGCGAACGCAAATTCCGATCCGAGAAGGGGGATAAGGAGGAGGACGCGGCAGTGGCGGAGGCGGTGGCGGTGATGGGCGACGGTGGTGGCGACGACGACCGAATACGAGACGAGCGTCAGATAAAATAAAGTTGCGGCGTAGTGGAACTCTTACGGATTCTGGCGTGAAATCGTTTTATAATTTGTTGAAGCCATGGGCGCGAAAACGGTCAGTCGAAGCATTTATTGCACTCGCGCGAGCCCCTCGATTAATCAACAAACTGAACAGTATTTTCGAGAGCGCGAACCTCGGTTACTCGACTCCGGTACTCATCCCGGCATCTCAAAGGTGAATATCTCTCTTCGTCCCGGTTGTTTTTCACGCGGCGTTGACCGACATACTCTGCGATAAGTCAAAATGCGCACTTTGGTGAAAGAGAGATACGGCGGCGGCTTATAAATATTCCGAGATGCATTTACAACTGCGCGAATCACAGCGCTTGTAACGTTCCCTCTCACAATTGCATCGCGCAATCCCATTGGAATCCCCATTCCTCCCGGACACGGACTTTTTTCTCAATAATTTAATTATGCCGTCATCTACGAATTCAATTGAAAGTGAAAACATTTATAACACATCCAGGTGCTGGTGTTGCGCGCAGTAGCTGCATACCAATGGTCGCCGGGAGTAGGGAGAGGTGGGAATCAGCTACACCATTCGTCCTTTAAGCCCTCGTGATTATATCAGAGAAACGTAAAGCAATCTGTTATAATTGTTAATATTAGTGATGGGATTTGGAAAGAATCGAGCTAATCGGCTAAATTATTCCTCAAGAAATCCAAGGGTTAAAGAGCTTTAAGTATATATATATATATATATATATATATATATATATACAATGATACCAATCAAGTACAAAAATACAGATGAATGGGACAAATATTGTAAGGTAAATTTTTTTCAAGAAACACTTAATAATGAAAGTCTATAAAGAATCGTGAGTCAACAATCTCATTAGTTGAGAATAGCAACCGATTTTTCCGCAGCCACTGCTGCTAAAGATAGACGCATAACATTAAAGAATACCGGGGTCCGTTTGTAATAAATATCGCAAAAACGATTGGGCCGGTAGCCAAAAAGGGGGGGGGGAGAAAAGAATGAAAAGAAAATACATCCACGAGTGAGGAGGTGAAAAAAGAAGTGGAGGATGCTGCATCGGACAATGGCTAAACGTAAATATTATGACCCCGCGGCGAGATCCTGAACGGGCCCCCATTAAGAAAGTGGCGCGCGCGATTAAGAGAGAAGCGAACGAAGGAAAAAGCGGAAAGAGATCGGCGAGGCAGCCGGTTTTAACGGGGCGACGCGTCGATGAGCCGGTTAATTGGTGTTCTATGAATTTGACAGGGCTTACCGCGAAAAGGAATCGGGGCCAGACAGCGACGCGCGGCTGCGCTTCTCTCGGCCATCAGACGAGTGGACGGCAACGACGACGAAGACGAGCACAACGACCAAAATGGGCAATCCGATGGGGGGAGCCGAGACGAAGAAGACGAAAACGAAGCCGAAGCCGAAGTCGAAGCCGCCGTCGCCGCCGCCGCCGCCGCCGTGCATCGTAGGAATTTTAATTATAAATTAGTTGATTAACTCAATAATGTTTTTGCTCGTGGCGACACTGTCCCCGGCTCGTCGTTCTCACACTGGAGCGCACGCGCACGCGCACACAGACCCAGCGGTTCTCTTGCGGACCCAGGTCCCAGTCGGGTGATTTTGGAAATTCGCACTCGAGTCACGATTGATTGATCCGTTTTTGCGAGGGGTCCAGGCTCCTTTTTCCCTTTTTTTCCCCCATACTCCTTATCTCCTCTTCCACTTCGATTCAGTTCGGGCGACATTTAAATGCGCTTAACTGTGAATGAATTTTACATGTTTTTAACTGATGAAGCCGAGGATCTGCGATTCACATTCCGGTTTTTAGACTCGGAAATTTATGTAAAATATGAGAAAAAAGGTGTGTAGACGAGCCAATGGGTTGTAAAGTGGATTTTTTCACTATATTAGTTGGATTAATGAAATTTACAAGTTCCGCTGTCAAATTTTTTTGCTTTCGTTTATATTTAGTAAACGTACATGACGTCCGTAAAGAGTCGATACAACGCATTACTATTTAATAAATGCCGAGTCACACCAAACGAAATTCGATGCACAAAAACAAAATGAGCAAGCACAACGAGTGTAAATCAATTATGCGTAAAGGATATACTTTTTTCTACTTATAATACGATCGCGCGGACAAAAATCTTGCAATATGACAAAAAGATTTGCACGTCCGATCGGAGGACATGATTCTATGAAGCAAGTTATTGCCCACAATTAATTTATATGTCATTACGATAAAGGACGAATATATGAATGAAAACTTTGGCAATTTTCGAAGCAAAACACTCATGACAAATGTATTATATACATACGAGTTCGCTCACACATACACACGCGCGCACACACACAGTGGGATTAAAATACAAATAGAAAAATTTGCTAAAGTTTATTTGAATTTTAAGCTTTTAATAATCTAAACGTTCCCATAAGATTACGATATGTATAAATATACCCATCCAAATTAGCGACAATCTAAATGAATATTGGAACGGTAAAATTATTTAAATGATACGCCATGCAATTGGATTAGAAATAAAACAGGCCCATCAGATGGCTCGTTTACAATGAAATTACACAACCTTCAAGATATTACTTAAATTTCTATTTACGTTTTTGTTTAAAACCAGAATCTCTTAAACTTTATATATCTACTTCTTTATATTTCACGTTGTTATAACTGATGGGAAAGACGACGGGTTGAGAACCATCGCTCAGAGAGATGCACCGACTTTGTAGTAGCAAAGAAATCGCGCGCGCGAGTCGTTTGGCACGAAGTTACAATGGCTGTCAGAGATGAGCGTCGGCATGCTCAATATTCCAAATGCGTTCCATTTGAAATTAAATAAAACATTGTAGAATCGTCGAGCTTGATAAAAAGAGAGACAATAGCGCAAAGCCTCGGAGACATGTATAATTGGAAATAAGAAGTCGGACATAAGTTTTTCATCGAAATTCATGATACTTGGGTGACGCCAACGTAATAGCTTCGCAGGATTTAATTAGTCTAACGAAGGAGCGCATGGGCCGAGCGATGTTAGCCAAGCAGCGTTTTTCCATCGCACAGCCACAAGCGACTAGATAATTCATTTAAATTAATAAAAGAAGAAGAAAAAGAGATGAAGAAAAAATTAAAAGATAAGACAAGACGTGAGGGAACGAAGAGAAAAAACGAAGAAAAGATAAATATAAAAAGCAAGATATAATGAATGAAATTTAATCATCGCTACAATAATAGCCGTCCTATTTGAGGGGAGAGTCATCCGCTGCTCGCCGATGACGCAAGTGCCGCGCATTTATTACGTGCACCTGCTGTCCGCTCGCGATATCTCCAGGTGTCGTCGGATGACAAACTCCGAAATCGCGCATTGTCGTTTAATTCGCTTCTCGGTTCATTTACGATAAAAATAATAATGTTGACGTATGGCTTAACGCGAACGAGGGAATTTTATTTATAGCTTTCCATTCCCGGGTTGAGCAGGATTAATCATTACAATAATATCGTTTCTCTAAATCCAGTGAAAGACCAGCCCGGCAGCCCTTTGCCTTCCAACAGTACATCATCATTAATAATCGATATTGCCCTTTGAATATAAGTTATCGCCAGGCATCCGACTGCTCTGTCGCGCTGATAGCCTTGGGCAAACTAACGAAACATTGCGAAATCCTGGAAAGCCCAGCGCCGCGCCGATACTTACCAATGCGCGCCAACGCGTCGCGAACGACGAGTTCAGCAAAAAGTTCACTGGCTCCCCGAAAAAACGACAGATATTCGTTTAATCCATAGAATCTCCGGTAAAAAGCGACATTCATCTAGCACTTGAGCGGCTGTGTCTCACGGGGCCGAAAAGTTGTCGCGGAGGGTCGCGCGCTTGGCGTCTCAACTCGCGTCGTCACATACCGAACGCGAGCGAAATGCGCCGCACCCGGGCAAAAACCCAAGAGGACGACGACTATGTGACCCGCTGCCGCCGTCGTCGCCGATCTTTCTTGTTTTGCCGCGACACTGCCGCGCACGAATTGCCTGCCGCGCGAACGTCAGCAGAATTTAAAATATGGAGCCCGCGAAACGAGCCCAAGTCTAGCCGCTCCCGACGGCTAGTCCAGTCACAGATGAATCCGGGACGAGGATGACCGCCGATCCAAGATGGAGCATGGTCCCCGAGCACTCGACGTCGTTGTATTTCCGTTACCTAGTCGCCTGTGGGCTTTGTCGATGGTTACGATTATTATTCGGAAGCATAACGATCAGAATGAACGAGAAGCTATATTTACCACCACCACCTCTTCCTCCTCCTCCTCCTCCTTCTTCCCCGACATACGATACGAGCTTTCGATAAAAATCAGGTTTTCACTTTTTTCGTCTCGAAAGTAGCTGTCATCTCCGAAGAAAAAAGCTATTGAAAACTGCAGCTCGCAGCTGAGGGGCCGCCAATTAAATGAAACATAGCCTAATAACATTCAATTACAACCTCAAAACGATAATTATCGGATCGTAAATAACAAGCACATAAAATCCAGAGAGAGAGAGAGAGAGAGAGAGAGAGAGAGAGAGAGAGAGAGAGAGAGAGAGAGCCCTCCTCGTTATTTTACATTACAATAAAATCCAGAGAGAGAGAGAGAGAGAGAGAGAGAGAGAGAGAGAGAGAGAGAAAGAGAGAGCCCTCCTCGTTATTTTCCATTACAATTAATATGACAGTCTCGTTTCGCCTTTTGTTCGCTTAATCAAATTTCGATTGATTACGCGCATCTTGGAATGATAGAGACCCCACTTATTCAAAGCGAACAAGCGCTCACCTTTTACGACCTTAACCTTGCAACTCGGTTATATCGCACCTGCCGAATCGTGCAGAGGCGCGGCCGCCCCGGCAGCTGAATCCACTACTTGGGTACTTTGAGCTACTTTGGATACACAGCTCCATTACATTCGCTAAATCGAGGGAAGTGCGAGGAAAGAAGGCCCTGCCTCTCTCATGACGAAAAACTTATTTATCTGCAGCGATTACGGACTCTAGCGACATACCGTCGAGACTTTTATCGCCATTGCGGAATTGAACAAGGCGAAGGAAAGAGCATTATGTAGTGGGATTTGACGAAATTCAGCGAAACGAAAGATTACGAAAAATGTTCCAAGTAACACGGGGCCTACCTTCTCGTCTCTTGACAATGCCGTAAAGAACCTACGACGAAACGCGTATGCCATAACAACGACTCCCGCGGCCAAGAAAAGTGTAAAATCGCTCGTGAAAAGTAGTTACAAAGTAGTAGTTAAAAGTAGTAGTAACCCAGACAACGCTGCGCGAGCGTGTCAACGGAATACCGTGGCTACAAAACCAGCCACGCAATTGGCAGCTCTCGCTCCCTCCCTTACCGCCTCCCCTCGCAACCGGCCGCCACCCCAGGAGTCTCCTTTCGCGCACTCTTTAGCGATCGATTGTCATCCCCTTGAGAATAGCGCGCTTTTGTATCTTGACCACGAGCCTGTCAATACGAACGGCGATTAAGGCCCAAAGCTAGAAGCAATTGCACTGGACTCGATCAAGAGATTCCTATCGAATTAATAGTGCGCGCAAGCACGCGCGAATCTTTTTCCTCTTCTTTCTTTTGCGTTTCCTTGGCCGCGAGCGCTGTCAACGGGGGATAAGGAGGACGTCGAAAGAGGAGGTGCGGAGAGAAGCGGCAATAGAGGAGTGCGGAAGATTCTCTTTTTGCGGACCTTTAGCTGCGGGGAAAACGTAGTACTTGATTGTTCGTGGAAAGCCTGCGTAAAGGTGGGACTATTATCCTGGGAACGGAAAAAAATGTTAACAACTTATCGATGCTCTTTTGCGAAAGACGTCTTTACAGGTGTTAAGATACTGTATATACTGTCGTCAAAGGAAGAATACACTTTTTATTTCAGCCAAGTATTTCTCATTTCTCATCTTATACTAATGCCGCAACTTCTGTATTCTCGTGCGTAAAATAAAAATAAATAAAATATCCAAGATTTAGTGGAAATGAAATTTGTCTGAAACAACGGACGCAGCGATTGTCGAAAGTTAATTAAAATTGTGATTTATTTCGGTAAACGCGCACGCGCAACGTCATTGCGCTGCTAATAACAAATTAAATCCAGCATTATAAAATATCCGTGAGGTAAAGGCAGTGTTTTGATTTAGAAGGCATAAACTTTATCGGCCTTTATAAAACGATACCATCTTGCCCTTAAAATAAGCGAGTGAATAGCTCTTAGAAAAGAAGCGGACAAAAATTCAATATTATCAGGGCGCTCGTCTAGTTTACATTATTTGTACGTATCCATCACGTGCCGCTTAATTATTGTTTCAATAAGCAATGAGCTCCCCACCCTCCCGCCCACAGCACCGATGTCACTACACCGCAGCTCTTATCGCGTATATAATGCCCTCTTCGGGCCACCATACAGCACTTATAGAAATTGTGTTTCTTTATCTCCCCCCGTCCCTCAATCGCTTTCTCTCTCTCTCTCTCTGTGTCTCTCCTCGTCTCGTCGCCCTCCCTCGTTTCACCCCGCCACCCTCATCATCGCCCTATACTATTACAAGAATTTTGATCGTCGCTCGTTAAGTCCTGCGCTGTAAGTGCACGCCGCTGCACATTTGCATAGCTGCTTTGTCAATGTTGCGTCGACAACGCTGAAGATCGAAAAGCGGGGAGAGAAAAAGGCAAGCGAACAAGCCAAACGAGGATAGAAAAATTAGGACGACCGATAATGAATAAAGAAGAAACACGAGGAAAGAAGAGATAAGAGAGATGCCGACGAGAATGGGAGAATATGATAATTGGGCGTGTACGTAAGAGAATTCAATTTAATTTGATGATATTTCATTTGCGCGTGATTACTTTGAAAATTGAGTGTGTGCGTCGCATAATCTAGATCTCCCGTCTAATTAAACTTCCGAAAAAATTTAATAATTTACCGAGAAGCGTTGCTTAGAGACTCTTTCAGCGTATAAAAGTGCATTACAGCAAGGCCGTGACAATTATTCGATGCATTTGAACGTATAAACAGATAGGGAACAACGAGACCATGTTACAAGCGGAATGTTGACTACCGGAGAACGTTTCAACAATATGAAGCAACAATATAATAATATAAAGCCTACGCTGTTCAGGTGGTGCAGAGGTGCAGGGAAGTCACGTGGAGATCACTTTAATCATTGAATGAGTCACCTTCAAATTATACGCTCGAATTTGACCTCGTGTGACTTGAGCAAAAAGCTTGGGTTGGTGTCAAACGAAGCGATAGAACGCCGAAGAGAAAATCGAGGCTGAAAGAGCATGAAAAGAGGGAAAAGTTATAAGACTCTTAAAAATACGTTGAGAGCACAATGCACGTCATATGTTTGCACGCGCAGTTTCGCAGTCGAGCATGCAAATTTCCTCATAATTTTTCTCTCTTCGTCGTTTTTTTTTTGTTTTTTGTTTTGTTTTTTTGTTTTTGATGAAATTCCACAAGAATAGCGCGCGCGCGCCAATATTGTACCGCGTGTCTAATGCAAGCTCGGCACTATACAAGAAATAGAAAACGCAACTGCTTATTTGCGCGCCGCTTTTTTGCGCGACGAGGCAGCCGAAGTTTTTGCAAATCTGCTCGTGCGTGGGCATAAATATGCGACTCCTTTATATCAGTTGTGGGAAAAATGGCGAGCACCGCTTCGATTGTATAATGAAAACAATGACATATAAAGGCTTTCATCAGAAAAATAGTTCACTTTTTGAAATGCATGTTTTAAAATTGCTGAGGATTTTTGTGCGGATCAATGAGTCGATCGAGCGGCCCTATCCACAACCACACTACCTACGTTCGCACACTCTAAACGCACATAATACATTATCTCCGATTAGGAAAATACGAGAAAAATAATAGAAAATGGTAGTATCAAAGTTTAAATAAATATCGAAAATCTATGGGAGTTGGGTAAAATTGAATGCGTTAACAGGAGAAATACACGAGAGCGCGATTTTACATATTACATTTTCTAATGAGCAGCTAAAGAAAATAATGATGAAAATGCTGGCAGTAAGTTATCCAATGTAAATCTGGCTTTGGCTTCCGGAAGCTTCAATCGCATATTAATTTTTACAAAATTTCGAGAACGACATTGTACATTGACGGGAGCGAGTCTCAAAAACTACGTTAGATTTTCGTCCCATAATAAAAAAACATCATAAGGCTTTCCAAGGATAATTTAATGACGACCAAAAATAAGAAATGATGATAAGTGCTGAGAGCAGGCTTTAGTCAAAGCAGTGTCCTTTATCTCTGTCTGCTCTCGCGACGAGTTTTCGCGAATAAACGCGCAGAAACGGCATCGACAGCGGCAACTACAACGACAACGACAAAGGTAACGGCAACAACAACGGCAACTACGGCTGCTACGAAAGCAGCAGCAGCAGCAGCAGCAGCGCGACGCATCAGGAATCGGACACACAGTTCTCGATGCTTCGAGAAGAAGGTGGACGCCGCGCTGAGAGATTGGTTTCAGCGATAAAAGGCAAGGCAAAAAAATGACCGAGAAATAAAAGAAAGAAAGAGACTATGCACGCGTATGAGAGGACGAGGACGAAGACGCCGAGAGAGACGAGAAGGATAACGGCCCAAGAAGTCAGGTTATCATTAAGTGAAATGCCTTGTCCGCTATCCCTTGCTCCACCTCTTCCCCTACCCCAACCCCTCGATCTATCTATCTCACTTGCTTGCTCACTTGCTCGCTCATGCCCTCTCCATCTCTTTCCTCGTGGACGAGACCAGCACTTGGAGGACACTATGGCATATAGAACAAGGATAATCCCGACAGCTCGTGCTTTCGCTCTTGCGTATTCATTTTTGGCTAAGTGCACGGCTCTGAGTTATATTCAGTTCCCTTTTATTATTCTTGAAATATTGTCTCACTGGCTTTCCTTAAGTCGATATAGTGGATCGTTGCAATTTATTAATAATTCTCCGACATAAACAACATGGACTACTCAAGCTGAGAAACGACGCTGATAATTTAAAATAAAAACAAAAACTCATGAGTGGACTCTCGCCTGGAATGTGTAATTTAAGGCTTTGATATTGCAATTAATTTATTTACCCGTTTTAATTTTAAATAATAAGGCGTGGGGTCCTGTTACATATTTAGAGCTCAATTTGTAGCCCAAAAAAATCTTTGAACGATCACTGGAAACATAGAACTTAATTATAATTCTAGACGCGAACGTGAATTTTGATAAACGAGAAGATATTTTCATAAAAATATACAGAAAGAGTTCAGAGATTATTCAAGCCGACTATTCATGCATACAGATATTCTAACACTGATAAGCGGTCCCGTATACATACAGCCCTAACGATTTGATATTCCAGCGAGCCATACTCGTAAAGTTAATTTTTTTATATTTACAAAAAAATACAGACCACAGAGGAAAACGGAAAAACGCCGCTCACGACGGCTTGTCAAGCCCGAATAGCATTTCGACATTAAAATAAAGAAGATATCGCATGCGCGAGCAGCTTGTTTGTTGTGCACGTGAGGCAAAAAAGGAGTTTGGGAACGCGCTTGAAAATGGGGTGAACGGAAAAGGAAAAAACAAAGATGAAAGGAGGAGGCCAGAAAGGGGCGACAGGAGGGCAAAAGGACATCGAAGATGGTACGTTACGACTCTTGGCAAGGATATTAATAAGCCAAAGGGCTACCTAATGCAATTAAAAGCAAGCTCCGAAGTCCTTTTCAAGGCGCGCGTGAATAAGAGATAGCCCCGTCGTTGTAATGAAGTGGCGGGGGGGGGGGG
>NW_011948420.1:3714706-3730999 GCF_000503995.2 Ceratosolen solmsi marchali
GGGGGGGGGGGGGGGGGAGTAGCAACACTGGTGCGAAAAGAACAGCGGAGTGATCTTATACGCTCCGTGTCGCGAATCCTGCAACATCCTACAACTCGCAGCGTAATTTGTCGGCGAAACAGGCTCGTTCGTCCTCCGGATAAGATCCATTGGCACTCGGCTGCTTTCCTTTCTCACTCCCTCTTTCGCTCACTCGCTCTCTCTCTCTCTCTCTCTCTCTCTCTCTATCATACTCTTTCGCTTCTCCCTCCACTTTATGGAGAGCAGTACTCTTAAAGTCATGATTATACCTGCCAAAGTCTAAGGAATTTTATAGTGTCGGCAGATTTTATTTTACCCTATTAGCAGCTCTCTTACGCAGGATAAATTTCACAACCCATACTAAGTATATGGAGTCCGACTCGCCGCTTCCAACCCCCCCCCATCGCCAAACATTCAATGAATAAAATCATTACCGGAGGATTGCTAGTTTAATCCCGGTCAAGTCAATATTCGACACCGATTGGGCCAATTTATGATTCATATTCTGATTCAATATAGTAAGAAATTAATGAGACTAGCTGCATTATCATAACGAAAATAAAATCTTACTAGCAATTTTCGCAATCAATTAGAATATTAATTTCTATTACATTGATTTTATTTGAAATTCTCCAACACAAAACCTCATTCGCCAGCAAAAAGTATTTCCCAACATGGTAAGGATCGACTCAGAACCAAATTAAATTAGCAATTTCATGAAAAACCATGGGCAAACATTATTCTGTTTTTTTCAAAACACACTTATTTTTTTTTATTTTTATAATGTAGAACGTAATTTATGCGTTTCAATTGCAGGCACAGGAGATCAGTGAGCCTACGATGGAGTTGATCGACAGGAGCTGCAATTACGCAGAGTCTCGACGAAATGAAAGGGTCTAATCATGATGAAGAAAAGAACTTGTCGCCAAGATTGCCAGAGCGACGAGAATAGATGGAAGCGGGTCCTACGAGATGCACCAAACGAACAAAAAGATGCGAGCGCAGGAGGTGTCGAAATACAAAAAGGAGGACCAAGAATACGCTAGTATCGCGTCATTATACGGCGGGAAGTCCGAGGCCAGTTATCCAGGAGGTGTCTCCTCGTAAACAATCGTATATTTACATAACGAGTGACATCTGCCGGACAATCATATGTGCCGGTGTTCTTTGTCGCGAGCATAGCGGACTCCTGACGGTGCGCCGATTCTCATTGCCGTGTTCCGTTGTGTTGTGCCTGCGTCTATAACGATGTGTCTAGGGTAATGAACGAGAGCCTCCGATCCTTTCTGATTTCTCCCGACGATCTTATTCGAAATACAAAACAAACAAACAAATAAACAAAATAAAAGGACAAAAGAGATAATCAAAAAGAGAACTCGAAACGCTAATTGCGATGCGCTGCAGCGAGTAAGCCATTCTTCAAATTGACCATTCGACCACTCAGCACTATGCGTTATTTCAGCGCGCACCATAAAAGAAAGTTCCGTCCCGCCGGTCATGGATTATTACGATAAGGAGCGGGAGCGAGGCGTGGCGCACAGTATATCTGCTTACACCAGTAATTAGCCAGTCGGGTAATTAATTAGGATCGCACGTCATTTGTTATTTCTGTAGACTATCCCGCGCGCCTCCTATTTACGCGTGTGCGTGTGCGTGCGCATACGATGAGAATGCGTGTACGAATGGTCGCCAACATGATCATGCAGATTGCCTATCTAATTCCATGACAACTGTATCTCGATCATCATTAAGTTTCCCATCGCGGACATATTAAAAATGTGCGTGGCCAGTTTCTCTTAATTATCCTGATACAGCGACCGCGCGCGCCCACGCACAACTCGAGAAAAAAAGCCCTTCGGTGAAATTGCCAAATGGAGAGATTCGGGTGAGGAGAGGCCCTGTTAAAGCCGTGATATCGTTGTCTGCGCTTCGAAAACGCGACACTCGAGGTCTTGCATCCATACTACTCTCTCCCTTCGTTTATCGGGATTAGCCGGGCAGTACGTCGGGTAGCTAGACACGGGGATGCTCCAGGTCGTCGGGTCAGCCAGCGGCGGATCCGAGTAATTGCCCGGGGGCTACATTTGTATTTTTATCAAGGAAAAGCCGAGGCTGGAGGATAGGGGATCGGCACCGTGGCTTGATTTACGCGAATTTAGCCAGGTATATAGGACGCACGGAAGCCGCTGCCACGCCCTGTGTCTGCGCATGTACACTGTCGGCCATAAGTTCTTGAGCAAACACAGCACGTTAATTTACGAGCATTGCCGTAATTGACCGATCTGTTGTCTCTGTTATTGCCTTTTTTCGTGTCGTTGGGCTGATATCAACCTGCGAACATCGACAGCTGCTTACTTGGAATATGTTGAGCTTATAATTAATATGATATAGACTTTTTGCGAGATGGTAGAGAGTGCAGGCTTGTAATTTTTTTTAAGAGAATGATGAAAATGATAAAGTCGATGCGGAGGAGACCTTCGTGATGGACTACGAATGATAAATGCAATTCAAAATGAGGAGAAACTGTTTGATTTATCCATCTGATTGTTTGTGTAAGCAGATACGTTTTCTCCCTCTCTCTCTCTCTCTCTCTCTCTCTCTCTCTCTACACATATATATATATATATATATATATATCTCGCTTGGCAATACAAATTATATTTTGAATTTGTAATAGGCATATGAACTTGGTATAAATCTGTCTTGAGTGAGTCGGTAGCACCATTTAGTACACTCATTACATTAAGCCTGATGAATTAGGTTGGCATTATTGGAATACATTTAATGGCATTTTATGGTGAAAGGGAGCTAAAATATAGGTGGAAGCCATGGGTTCGATAAAATGTCAAAACACCAGGCATTCCATGGTATGTAATATCTATTAAGTGACATAGCGGCTTTTAACGCGAAATGTATTGTGAACGAGGCAAATTAAATCATTTATGCAATCCAATGACGCGATACGATGGCGAGTCGCAATAATCGGATAGTTGCAAAGCCTGGTGCATGAGTGCAGAAGTATGTTGACGGAAAGCTAGGAGAAATTGTATTTTTAAATCGCGCACTAAGAGCAGCGTTTTAAAATGCAGAAAGAAATCGAGTTTTACATCGTCCTTTGCGCAACGCTATATTCTCATAAAATTGTAAACACCTAAAGAGGCAAATTTATGCTTGAACAGTGCCACATACTATTTATCAACATATTAAAAATTTCATGATAAATAAATGTATAATTAGTACTTTGTATGAAGGTGTTGGCATGTCAATGCATAATGTGAATGATTTTTTTTTTTTTTCATTCTCTTTTGGAGCGAGTAATGTAATTTAAAGATTAAAAGTCCTGTCTTCGACACTTCGTTCCACTTTGATTATCAAAGAATCAGACAAATAATTGAAATGAATGGTAATAATAATAATAACAACACGCGCGTATTGGAATGGAGGAAACGAAACAAAAATCAACACAATTTCAAGTTTCCTATAAGGCTTCGCTTGCAATGTGCAGCACAAGTACGCCGTTTGCTAATTAAAACTCACGAGGCTAAATAAATAAATGAAACTGCCCATACCAGAAGCTTTAATACACCAGGCATACTCACTCAAAATCTCAAAGCATCTATTAAATAAATACGCACTGGCACTTTAAATAATCGTCACGGCACATAAGCGAAATCGACGAAACTTATTTAAATGAAATGTCGAAAATACGCGTCAATAATGTCAGACGCACAGAAGTCGACCACCCTCGCGAAGAAAAATCACGGCGAGAGACGATTTCGTTAAATAGGGGTTCTCGCACTGCATTAAGGCCCCGCATAAGGTCGCACGCACGCATAAATCCGGCCGCGCGCACGCAAACGCTAGCGGATGTATGCAAATGCCGGGGGACGACGGGTATTATTCGCCAGCGATACTCAGAGACAAAGTCACGACGGGAGGCGGCAACCGCCCCCGTCGCACTTACCTCGCCCGAATGAAATTTTCCGCGACATTGCATCCGAATGCGATTAAAGCGCGAACGACAGCATGGCGGGCGGGAGTGGAGGAGAGGCTTCTCCTACGGCTCCTCTCTCGCCTACTTCGTCTCGCGAAATCGAATTGTAAGTTCAAGGGGGTGAGCGAAATGGATGCTTCGAGTACCGTCTTTATTCTTTATCAAGAAGGCTTACTTCAGTGGCCGTGCCTTGAATTGAAGATTATTGGTTCGTTGCGATGCCTCGTGCATATCGTAATCAGGGCGCATTATTCGTGTGTCGCAAAAATTCAATTAACAAACGGTCATTTCATTAACAGAACTGAGTGAATTTTGTTGAAAATTTGGGACTATGAAAATCTGCTTGAATTTACGATGATTAATGTAATATTTGACTCGAAGCAACCATTTTCTGCCAGACATCTACAATATTTTCTTCGATCCTATACCTTGTCTTTTTCTAACAAAATTTCAAAAATATAGGTACGTAAAAATATTTACCATATTATTGTACGATGTGTATCATAATAAATATATCCTCAAAGCATTCCACGATAATAAACCACACAATATACGACATTGGACAAGAAAGAAAATCCAGCTATACTTATAAACGAAAAATAGTATATTCTAGAAATGTAATAACGTAACACCTTTAAGTTATTGTGGCAATAATTTACGCGCATATAGCGGCTATGTGACAACTGCACGCTTCAAAGCAAGAAAACATTTCAATGCAAATGAGTTGGTGCGGTTGAGCAAAATAATACACAAAACATCGAGAAACTATACAAGTGAGCGATGTGGGAACATTCGAAAAATACATCATCCGCGTACGTTAGACCACAATTATGAATGTATGTATGTATGTATATATATATATATATATATATATATATATCGCAAACTACATATTCTTTCTTAGATCATAGATAAATGTAGAGTTTGCTTCATGCATTAATAATCGATGGGACTTTCACAAAAAACAAAGTTAATTGACGGCCGATCCAATCAGTTTTTCCAAGAACTTCTGTGATAAAATAAACGGTAAATGAAGGGGCTTGGGTGCGAAAACAAGCACACTATACAATTAATTATCGTTTAGTATATTTTTCTTTGTCCTTTAACGTTCATGTGTAATTACTGACGATGCCCAATACTTATCAATTAAATTGAAGGAAAAGAAAATATTACACAATTTATTGAATGTAAACTGTGATACATAATTTTCGTATATTTAAGGCTTACAATGTATTTTCTAAATGTGATACCTTGTCAACGCCGTAGACATCCTTGTATAGTATATGACAGATACCTTATTCCAACAACAAGAAACTTATATTTTATTTCTAAAGAGGTACATTAACCTACTTCGTAGTATTTATGTCAAAACTTATTCTAAGCGTTTAGTTAACTTTATATTGAGTTTAAAATGCGGTTTCAAAATGTCCCTGAAATTTCTAATACTATAATTAAACACGATTTTGTTGATAGAAGCAGAAATAAAAAAATCTTTATCATTACGTCAATATTTTAATTCCAATATATACGAGATTTTTTGGAAAATCTCCTGAAACAGTATAAATAATGTTATCGTGCTCGTTGAAAGTTATACCTCCTCTTTCTTTCTCTCCCCCTCTCTCTCTCTCTTTCTCTCTCTCTCTCTCTCTTTCTCTCTCTCTCTTTCTCTCTCTCTCTCACTCTATTTCTTCCTCTGCCTGCATGAATTTGAGTATTTGTGCACGTGCGCGCGTGTGTGTTAGGCTTCATACGCACGTACGTAAATTGATGCAGTTAAAAAAATTAAGCAAAATGCAATGGACTGACATTAAAAAGATCGTCGATATCGATCATTTATGAAACAAAATCATAAATAACAGTTGGAAAGGGAACAATTGAAACAGCGAGTCGACTTCATGAAAAGGCAACAAATAACGGCGCCGTTACCAACGACACCTCGTTTCCCAAGTCACCTCCCACCCTTCGTCGACCTCCACCGCCCCCGTCTGGCACATCACGAGATCGCACCGCAGCTCCGACATCACGAGCGCGTGCGTGTGAGGCTATCTAAGTGCCATAAAACATTCGCAAGCGGGTAACCGTTGCCGTCGCATAAAGGGGGTGTAAGTTGTACCGAGGTGTCACCGCAGGTGCAGACATTCTTATCGTAAAATAGTCGGCACTGGTAGCGCACCAAGTCAAGGCGAGAGGGAGGGATGGTAAGAACGGCCTGTTTGACCTAATTGGGGCGTGGCCTCTGCGGTTGCACACCTTTGAATCGCACCGAGCTCTCTTCTCATCTCGTTTCTCTCTCTCTCTCTCTCTCTCTCTCTCTCTCTCTCTCTTTGTCTCACACTCACTCGCTCACTCACTCTTGTAGATTCAGCCGCCGGAAGACCGAGCGCGTCGATAAGATCCATGATAAGAATACGCGAGGCTTACGTACATAATGAAAAAAAGAAGCGAACGAAATAAGAAACGAAAGAACGTAGGAAACCGTGTGCAGGCGACGTATCTTGCGAAAATTTTTACCAACATAAGTGAGAGATCCTTCGAAGCATTTTTTACAACCGTGACAATCGGATTACGGTTTTTTTCCTTGCGAGTCTACCTTTTTTTCCTGCATTTTTAATTTATGCGAAATACGATATATCTTATCAATATGCTCGATGTTTTAAGACATTTCTGCCGAAAATAATTATGCTACACTTACTGATCTTCGTGATACTTAATCTATGATTAATTGCAAACAATTACACGAACTGACTAATAAAAATAAAATATCAATTTTAACGCCAACTGGCAATAACTTATTAATTGTCCTCTCAAGAACATCTAATAGAAATTGTATTTATTATTTGTACTCCAACGCAGTCCTTATTCTAATTATTATTACTAATTATTGTTGATTAACGTAATGCATCGAATGCATATGAAATAAATTGCAACTGATTTTTTCTTAAAATTGTGTCTATATTTTTTCGTGAAGAAGATTTAGCTTTTTCACTTCCTAATCCAATGCAAAATTTACATCGAAAAAACTGACGTTCCTCATGGTGTCATTTATATCGTACAATCTACGCATGGTGACATGAAAAGCACATATACATTCATGAACCTACGCGACCAAGGACCAGAAAAATCCTTACGTAGCATCTAATCGGAATCCTTGATCATTGGTCAAGGATCGGCTTTTTGTCGGATGAGATGCATGAAAAGCCAAGGACAAGCAGGCGTACCACATAAATTTGCACTGCTTTGAATTGGTCGAAGTAGCGGGAAGTCGAAGCGAGGAAGATCCGTCCTCGCGGATAGCGAGCTCCTAAATCTTGGCCAGGGGATGACGAGGTTAGCGTGACGAGCAGCAATGATCGGTCGCCGATCGCCGAAGGCATGAAGGCATGAAAACGATCGAGGTCCGAGAAAAGCTGTCGCTGGTAATGACCGGTGCGTGCATGGTCGCTCTATCTCTCTTGCCACTGTATTCCCTCTCTTTCTCCCGTTCTTTACTAGGGTTGCACACTCAAGCGTTAAAAGGTGGGCCGATTCAGGCACACCTCCCTGTTAACCGATTGGATCGTTTCGCTCCGTGTTTCACTCGCCCCCTCCCTCCCACACACCCTCCACAGCGGAGTCCACCGCGGACTCTTTCTCGCTTTTATTCTCTCTCTCTTTCTCGCCCTTTATTTAGCGAATGAATTTATTGCGCCGGACAGTTCGAAAGAGCAGTTGGCTTTAACTGTTGGTTGGCATGAACCTGTGCAGCCGATAACGACCGCTCTGTGTCTCTACTATAAGACTTGCTTGTTTTCCTTTCCATCCTTTACTTCGCTCTCTATTGCTCTCTCTCTCTCTCTCTCTCTCTCTCTCTCTCTCTCTACCGCAGTAGTGCGTAATTTTCATTGTGCTATTCGCAGATTTGAAAGAGACGGTACGAGCAAAGAAACAATATAACGGGCCAGAACGCCAGAAAATATCCCATACGTTTGTCATAGAAGAGGATTTATTTCGTATTTAGCGATCGTTCACTTTTTCTTTAATCATCGTCATTAAAAGGAGTGCCAAAGCATTCTGAAGCTTAGCGCTCGCTGAAGCCGCAAGACCACATGAAGGCCATTCAGGCGAGTTTTACAGATAAGCTTACGCGACCACTTGCATAGATGAAACTGCCGGATCATAAATTATGCGCTAAATGTTGCTTTCATTTTCAAAGAATTACTTTTATTAATAATAATTCATAACCCTATCATTTTACATATGTTTTAATCGTTTTTTTATTTTGTTAAATTTTGTTGCTGCCGTTAATGTATGCTGCATCCACTTTACATCTAATGCTTTACGAGAATTATTCAAAGAGCTTGCAACCCCATGCACGTTTATTTATCTTAACGGCATATTTCCTAAAACTTAGGAGCTCACAATTTTAACAGAGATTAGCATTTATTAAAACCCGTACTTTGATGCTCATTATAAATATACTTGGCCTACAATGCAGGAATTTCTAAACGTATTTTACGCTGCTTATTATTTATTAAGAAAATGCTCCCACGCTGAGCGACGATAAGCAGCAGCACCTATAAACATAGGAAGCATAATCCACTTCCTGTAGGTTTCGAATCTTGATTGCCATACTCCAAACATTGCGCTTGATAATAGACGAATTCATCGCCATATCAGCCGAAAAATGCGAAGATGCATTTCTCGTGGGCTCTTGAAACAACGTTGGAGACGCCATCGAAATCTTACCCGAGACACCGTGAGAAACGCAAGTATCATCAAATCAGGCAGACATATTCGTACGCGTCTCCCTACTCGATTCTTACATAATTTCCTCGAGATGTGCTCGGTCTTACTTTTCCTTCGAAACATCACATCATGGCGCAATAACTGACTAACCTTGCTTACGGTGTTGATAAATATTTGTGTAGCGTCGCAGTGGAATGAGGTGTTATCTCGTGTGTATCCTTGCGACAGCAGGTTAATTCACCGGTCCCAGAGGGTCCATTAATGAAAGACCTTCTTTCACGACAAAATTCCCGTGCTACAATGAGCGAGACAGTGAAAGAATGATGAAGGAGGAAAATAATGAGAGAACGAGAATGCGAGAGAGAGAGAGAGAGAGAGAACGAGCGAAAGAGTATATATACATGTTTAAGAGATCATAAACGCACGTCTCTATATCCTTGTTCTTTTTGGCTATATGGATATAATCTAATCTTCGTGTTTGACTCGGTATCCCTTCTTTTCAAATTTCAAAGCACGGACATCGTCTTTATCAGCTTTTAAACTTATCCACGAGACAGCGACGTAATGACTGCACATTTTTTCTAGATAAATAAAACTATTCGGTTAAAGTGAAATACGAGTATTGTCCAAGCTGACGTATATTTCCGAGTGGCTACTTCTTTTCATCGTCCTAGCAATCTCTAAAAGTAATGATTTTCGTTTTATTCCAAAGCTTATAGAGATTCGAATAATTTATCAATTGCTCGAGTTATGTCCTAAGAATGAAAAAGTGAGCTTGGGTCATAGTGGTCCGAGCGTCGGCCAATACAGCAAGTGGATAAAACGCGCGTAGCCTTCGTAATCGCGGATCCCATCATCGAGAAAGCCATGCACCACGTCCGGCCCTCCTCCAAAAGCAATAGCACGAGGCAACCACGTGAGATGGCGGGGTAGGCGTTGAGGGTAGGGCGGAGGGGAGTAGAGGAGGGGAGACGACGATAAATTGCGGTTATTAGTGCGAGATTACGTGGGCTCGTTTGTGCAAGGGTAGGTGGATTGGCTTCGAATCCAAAATCCGTAGAATCGAAAAGAAAGGTAGAGAGAGAGGTAGAGAGAGAGAGAGAGAGAGAGAGAGAGAGGTAGATAGATAGATAGATAGAGAGAGAGAGAGAGAGAGAGAGAGAAAGAGAGAGCCGGAAAGAGGAAGCTGCTGGAGTTTCGCGCTTTAGGCCTAAAGAGTAGGGCAGCGCGTATGTAAGAAGATTCCGACGCGTGCACATTGTTAGAGGAATCAGATTAGCCGCAGATCCTGATGTATGTGCAACCGTCGGTGCTGCCTTCCTGCTATACACCCCCGTACGCTGCCTATATATTCTCTCTCATTCTTTCAATCTTATGGCCCAGCAGTACTAAAAGTGCCGGAATCTAATCCCCGATACCCGAGTAATGCTACTGTTCTTGGATTAAGATCGATCTGACGTTAAGTAACTGCTTAGCTTAGCTACTCCTAGCTACGTAGGTGCACATACGAGGAGAGATTTATTTTGCCCTAGGACATTTGAAAGTGCTGTGATAATGAGATATACTTTTCACTCTGACCACTCTTTTATTGAAAAATAAAGCAAGCTCGAGATTTTAAATAAATACCGTTTGTGCTGCGCACGAATGATAGAGCTGACATAACGAAGATCCGAATTGGGAAATTCCAATTTTATTTAAGGCCAAACGCCCATTTTGAGGCTAAAGAGGATATCGATGAATTAACAATAAAAGAACCTAGATAAAATTAGTGTAGATCGAGGTAGACAAAACGTGAACTATAATTAGCTGCTTACCCGTGTAACGAACGAAATGAAGCAAAATGAATTTCCTTTCTCGATCTGTTCTCCCCTAATTCAAACAGTGCATACGACACTCCAATTAATTAGGTACTGTTCGTTCTCTCTCTCTCTCTCTCTCTCTCTCTCTCTCTCTCTCTCTCTATCTATCTATCTCACTTTCTCTCGATATATTTTCAACTAACTATACGAGCGGTAAGAAGAAAGAGCGGAAGAGGGGCGATAATTATCGTTGGTATGTAGTAAACAAACACATGCAGCGCACACACTCGAAAGATCAGGGGACAGAGCGGACACTAATAGCCATGCATTAATTGCACCCGGAAATATTCTTAAGGCTTGAGTACGTGCATTATAAATTCAAGAGTCAGAACTTGTTGCTTTGAACGTTTGCTAGGATGCTGCCTTTTATTTCATTGTTCAACCATTGGAGAATGAAAAAATATGAACATTGCCAATAGATTAAGAATAAAGTATAGTTGGTCCGGTCACACGTACGCTACTTCGCAGATGTAAATCATAATACTTTGGCATTGATTCGGCTTAGTACTTAACGAATTCAAAGTACTTTCCTGCGCCTCCTGTCCAAGGCGTATTAAGTCAGTAAATAAAACCATTCGTACCATTGTCCTCGTGACGATAAACGAGAGGGATAAAGTGGGGGGGGGGGGAGCTAAATAAAAACATTGTTCATAGGAAGCCAAGAAATATACTCTAACAATATAATCAACGGTTGCCTACAACTTTAGTTAAAAGAAAATCCGCTCGACGGAATCAAATGAATAATAGGCAATCGAAGCTAAGCCGTTAAAAAGAAATTCTCGGCGAGAGCTTGGAAAAAGCGTTTAGTTCGCCGACACTTACGGCAACGCTACAATCCATAAATTAGCATTCGCGAAGGTAATGGCACGAGTAATCGAAATACCTCCAGTCGTTTTCCTCTCCGCTCTTTCTTCCGTTCGTCCATATCGGCAAGCGGGGGAGGCTCCACAGCCTCGGGAGCGCGTAATCGCATAAAGCGCGGCGTTCAGGTCGACGGGTCCCCGATGTAATTATCGCCCGGCAGCCCTGGTGAGTAATGTCTTTTTTATCTGGCTCAAAGCGCCGGCGCGGCAGACCCCCTCCCCACGCCGCCTCACCCGAGCCCCGCGTCATTAAGCCTCCGCCTCGGCTTTAATGCAAACGCATCTTACGCTCGCGCCTTTCTTTCATTCTCCACCCCCGGCAACTCGGCTCCTCCACCGATCTCTCGCCTCTGGTTTCTTGCCCTCTAACGCCAGTAATTTAACGCGCCATCCCCCGGTACTCCGCGCGACGCCAATCTTATTCGGAGCCGCTAGTGGCTGACGAAATCAGCGGTAGCCGGGATAAGGCCGATGTCATCGGGTATCGAAGCCTGGTGGTCGTTCTTTTGACATCCACGCACATCTCTCCCCTTCGGTGAAAGCAATTTGTAACGGCGACACGGTAAGCGATTTATTCTCCCGATGGATTCGTTAATGTTTACGAACGTCAGACTCACTGGCTTCTTCTAACGCTTGACACAGAGGGAGACGCTTCCTATTGACTTGCATACATTTCCTTCACTTTAGAAAAGCTATTTGTTTACCGAAAGGTCGATCAAAAGTAAATTTCTATTTACTCAGAGGCGTGAATGATCTTTGAGCCGCTTAACGAATAATAAACCATTTATGTTAATGTACCGTATTATAAATCTGTATTTCTAGCCGATCTGCGATTGTTAATAGACCGAGCAAAGATTGTGTCTTGAGCATTTGTGTATAATAAATATTGCGGTAGGGAATAAAACGAGAGCTCACTATAAATAGCCAACAACCTATTCTGTGACGCAACATGGATACGCAATTTTCAAATCTTGCGTATATGAATAAACCTGCCCGAGATCCTGTATGTACATAAGTGATTTTAGGAATTGGCCAGATCACTAACTAATCACGTGATATTATAGCCACGGTAGACGGCATAAAATTCAATTGTGCGATCTCCATTAATATTGATCATAAAAAAATAGCCTCTAATCATAACGATTAAGTATATTAACTTATTAAATGCTTATTACCTGTCCGATTATCATTTTATAATCGAAATCCATTTCAAAATCTTCTTCTCAATTAATAAACGATTCATTTCATATGGAGAAGAAATTCATTACAAGCAATGCCACTATTAAAGAAAATTACATACCGAAAGATTTTCACTACTTTGAATCTCGACAAAATAATAGTGATAAATATGTGAATCCATAGTAATAAAGTCCCTGAACAATCCTATTCTACGATAGAAGAAATTGAATAATCCAAATAAGAGTATTAAAAAGAAACGAAAAGGAATGAGAGAAAAACTAAAGAAGCTATCGGTAATGAATTCTGATAAAGCGTAATCCATCATTTGAAATTGAAATCACAGCCGTTGGGGTTGGGGGAGGGGGGGGGGTTTAGAGAAGATAGTGAAAGAGAAAAAAAATCAAGTAAAAGAGGACAAGGTTGGAGCAGTGCGGGCGAAATCGAAAAGTATCAATTATAGTAGCTAATAGACGGCGATGCCGAGACTGGGTTGTAAAATTCAATTCAAATCGTAAACGAAGGGAGACAGTCGCTTCAGAAGAAAGCCACAGGGCTATATCGCGGTTCCCCGTGGTTGCGAATTCCCGCGCGAAGGAAAAGAATGTTAGAGAAGGCAGAAGAGTTGTCGGGCTTTCCCTCTCGGCGGGCATTAGAAAGAAGGGAGAGCCAGTAGCGCCGGTCTTTCCTACCAAATATAAGAAGGGTGAAAAAGGGTGCCGCTCTCGCATTTAGCTGCCAGTAGCACATCCACGTGGTTGGAGGCACAAGCCACGTGGTGCTATAAGGTAGCTACTTGGTGGCTTTGAGCAAGGCGATTGCGAGAATGGTATTGTCTTTTTACGGCCTCCGCAGGCGCTCCTGGCGCTGAGGGAGAAGTAGTAGACAAACAGCCCTCTGCAGCCTCCCTTCTGTCTTATCTCTCCCTCCGCTTCGCTTCGGATCTCACACAAGTGGAGCGAGTAGTCGTCTCGCTCATTTTCCGTCTCAGTCCTCTTCATTTCCTTCCTCCTCCTTCCTACGGTTACAGTCTATCTCTCCAACCCCCCACCCACCAACCACCACCACCATTACCCGCCTGTTACATCACCGTCAGCACCACCACCAACACAATCACCACGGGACACGCACACACTCAAAAACGCAGACACGTGGCTTCGTCCAAGTTCTCTTCTCCCCCATTGCCGTGCATCTATCTACTTATCTATCCATCTATCTATCTATCTATTTAACTATCCACCTTCGGTTCCTTGACTTTTCTATTATCCTCACCCTTGGCCAACGCTCGGTCCTTGTCCCTCGCGTCCGTTTCGACACTCTTAACGTTTATCCAAGTGGAGATCGTCTTTTTACCGGTCGTTGCGACCTCGTCGCTCTGCCCTTATCTTCAGCTCCGAGGAGCCACGAGGAGCGCGCGCACCTTCGCCCCGTCCCTCGCTTCAAGAAACGAGGAAACGCTCCGAGGAAACGAGGGGAAGAAAAGACGAGAGTCGGGGAGACGAGCGAGAGCAAGAGCCCATGACGAGGTCATCAAATCCGAGGGCGATTGAAAATTATACAGGGATCAGCTTTTACGAGCGCTTGCCTTAGCCACGCTGACGTGCTGGGAGTTTATATTTCGCTTTCGTCCTCGAGCGGTGGCGCGCGCGGCATCCCTCGAGTCCTGCCATGGGACAGCCAAGTTTAAATCGCGCACGAGTTACCATCTACGCGCGGATATACGCGAGCACGCGCGCGTGCGTGCATGCATATACGCTTGCATGCGTCTATATCTCGGCGCCACGGATCCTTCGCCTACCTCCCATTTTTTTGTTTGATTTTTTTTTATTTTATTTTTTTCATTTTCCCCTTACATTCTCGTTTTTGCATTCCAGACCCTGTGTTAACTCGTTCATCGGAGAAATTTTCCGTAGAAAATGAAAAGCTACTCGCTGCTCATAAATTATCCTGCTGACAGGTCCCGAACGTCTCCCGTGATCAAGTCCTGCTAATCGTTTCCGATTATCCACGACAATACGAATCAAGAATGTGCATCGAGATCATTGTTCGATAATTAATGACACCCCATCCTCGGGAACGAAGAGTTATGGCTTAAGGCCAATGCAAAGCTCTTTTACCCATTGTAGACAATCGCAGTAAGAAAAAAAGCCTAGTTTATCTCAAAATCACGCAACTCTCCAAGCTGTTCGTATGGATGGACAGTTTCTCGTGATAACACCACGTACCGAGACCACAGTACTCATTTACCGTGCGTGTAGCATCATCGATACGCCCAGGTCGTCCGACATTTTCATGCAAAGTCACGAGCTCGATGGCCGTGTATCTTCCAAGGCCCCTGGGGAAACGCGACGCGCAGCTCGCCACCGCGTAAAAAGAAGGCCAAGCTTTTTCTAGGAAATCCTCGTCGCGAATAATTCGTAGAACCGCATCCCAATACGCCCAATAGTATTCTCGGTACACCCCCTCCCTGCCCACTCCCCTAATTAACGGGGATTCCAAACGCAGAATTCGTTTAACGCGTATGTGCGCACGTAGCGCTTGGTTTTGCGGTTCACGTACGATGGAAAGATGCTGTTTAGCGCGGTTCACTTGGTACGTGATGCGTGGATGTGCAAATAAATCTTATCGTCGCATTTTTCGATGGACGAGTATTATCGGCGTGCTAGTACTATCGCGAAAATATGCACTGCCAATGTGAAATCGAGTCGATAAAAAAGAGAAGAAAATAATAGTTATCGAGCAAAGGAACGAAAATTGTGCCAGTAAGTGGTGTACGTGTTAGATCGACGCTTTAATTAAAAATGACGGCGTTGGAAACCGGTATCCTTACCATCCTCCTCACGGCTACGTTCGGTTGTCGGCCTCGTGACGTCACGTGCCTGCATTCGACACGCCAATGCGGGCTACCTCGGCTTTCAAAGAGATTGCCTCCCTCGTTGACGAGAGCAACCGAATTGCGCGATACGCCGAGGCAGCTCAACTTAAAGAAGTCGCGAGGTTTGCACGCGCATGCTTCGATCGACAACTCCTCTCTCGCCACAACGATGCATGATAATCGTAGGCTACGCTTACCCCATGGGTGCTTAGGCCACACGGCGCGGGCACGCGCGCGCTACCTGTTATCTGCCAACGGTGGCATGAGATATCAGCGCCATTTGTCAATTTAAGGAAATGTCATCGCTCGCGTTGGCAATACGATGCGGATTATTGGCGCGCAGGGAGCCTCGAGCGGTGTTGCAAAAAGGCATCAACCTCGGGTGAAAAAGTCAGCTACATGCAGAGCCGCCCCTCCTAACCGCGAGTAATTATCATTCGGTCTCGTTCCAAAGACAAGCGCCAAGGACGATAATGACGCCGTGCAGGACTCGCCCACACGTAGCAACAAGTCCAAAAAGCCGTTGCACGTAATTACGAGAGCCGTACGGCAGACGAAGCTTTTCCATCCCTCCTTGCGCCGCTCCTTGTACCCGCGGATATTCGTGCCCTGCGCGCCTGCAGCAGACTCCATACATTAGCGCCGGAGACAGCCTCAAATTGCTTCATTAGCCGCGAGATATTTTATACAAATTGGGAAGTAAATTACGGCGCCGGCGGTCGTGGAGAGCGCGCGCCTCCACCCCTTTCCGCCTTGGTTAAAAATTCGTAATTGGAGCAG